>NC_056733.1:1181743453-1182008453 GCF_019279795.1 Protopterus annectens | reverse complement strand
ATGAGAGGGAGGATAGAGGAATGGTGAGGATGCAAGGAGTAGAGGTGGTGAAGGTGGATGAGTTTAAATACTTGGGGTCAATAGTTCAGAGTAATGGTGAGTGTGGAAGAGAGGTGAAGAAGAGAGTACAGGCAGGATGGAGTGGGTGGAGAAGAGTGTCAGGAGTGATTTGTGACAGACGAGTACCTGTAAGAGTGAAAGGGAAGGTCTACAAGAGGGTAGTGAGACCAGCTATGTTATATGGGTTGGAGACAGTGACATTGACAAAAAGGCAGGAGTTTGAGAATTAAAAATGTTAAGATTTGCACTGGGTGTGACAAGGGTGGACAGGATTAGGAATAAGTATATTAGAGGGTCAGCCCAGGTTGGAAGGTTTGAAGACAAAGCCAGAGAGGCACGATTACGTTGGTTTGGACATGTGCTGAGGAGGGATGCTGAGTATATTGGGAAAAAGATGCAAAGGATGAAGCTACCAGGTAACAGGAAAAGAGGAAGGCCTAAGATAAGGTTTATGGATGTGGCGAGAGAGGACATGCAGGTGGTTGGTGTGACAGAGCAAGATGCAGAGGACAGGAAGAAATGGAAATGGGTGATCTGCTGTGGCGACCCCTAACGGGAACAGCTGAAAGAAGATGGTGATGATGATGATACTTATCATGATTATCCTTGATGCATAGTAACTTTAATCAGTTATATACCTGCCTATTCTGTAATTGAAAGTCTCTGAGAAATAGCCCATGCACTCTAACATCTTACTAAGTTGGCCACTATCCCCTTTGGCTTAACTTGTAGACTATACTGCATATGCTGGTTATTTAGGGAAATGATAGACAACCTCTTTTACTTGCATCTTTTTATTAATTGCTATGTTCTGGCTATAAACTGATTGCTCTAGGTTATAAAACAACCTGAAGGTAGAATGCCTGCTCTAATCATACTCTCTATTTTTGGCTTTGGTCTCCTACCCTCCCCATAATTCCCACCCACCACCTCTTAGTCTAATATTATACTTCCTACATACACATTTCATTTGTGGCAATTATTCCAAAACCCTCCCCAAATGACCTTACTGCTTCTATATGTACACTTTTGTTTTTTGCTTCTTACTTCCCTATCTCTAGTTGATTGTTAGCCCTATTTCCAACTATCTTTCTCCCTCCCATATTGCTTTGCACTATATCCATTTATAATCACAACCCTCCCTAATAGTACTTATCTATTCCGCATTGTATATTCTTTTATTTTCCCAAATAAACTCTCATTTCTTCTTATTTTGACTACATCATTATACTCTAGCATTTAATACCCCTTCCATAACTCAGAGACTTCCCATGCTCTGGAATAGACTTCCCATACATGTCAAGCAGAGCACCTTACTGGCCCTCTTCAAGGGAAATCTTGATGAGTGGATGGGAAATAGAAAGTTCACCCCAGGGATCACTCCAGTGGCTCTACTTGATAGAGGCACTGGGAATTAACATTGGGTGGCACGATGCCAGAGCACTTCTATGGACTAGGCTTGTAAAGGCTCAATGGCCATTAGCCTAGTACACACCTATGAACTATAAACCTATGAACTTTACATTCCAGAGAAGATAGCAGGACAACCTACCTCTCTTCTTTTATAGAAAATACTTCTTTCTTTACCTATCCTGTTTCAGCTTTCAGAATTCACCATCATTGATTGTCCTCCTGCCCTGCAACTTTTTGTTTCCTTCTTTATTGCTACATCCCCATGACATGCCATCTATAAAATTGATTCCTGTCCCTAATTATACTAACCATCAGTGTATCCTCTATTCTTCTTCTCCTACTGTGCCATCTTTTATTCTACCATGACTCAATAATATATCACAACATCTCTCCAGCTCCTTCCCAACCACCTAACCATACTTCCTCTTTACACTCTCCACTCATTGCACCAAACCTATTTAATATTGCCCCTCGTGTTTATTCCAAATATAGGCTGATTCGTTGCACTTTAACTCAAACCACAACAAAATTAAGTGCAAGATTCCTCCCCAAAAAAACAAGCATGCATAGTTCCCCAATATACCAAAATCCTTCTAGGAGGAGATATACACCCTAATCCTGGCCCTACCTATTAACATGAATGTGAAAATAATTCTCTCCCACACACTTGTGTAACCCATCAGCAGCCAGTCCCCAACCCTGGTGATATATATATATATATATATATATATATTTTTTTTTTTTTGCTGCAATAAATGTTAGAAGCATAAGAAGTAAACCTTCTGAACTACATACCTGGATTACCCATCATAAGCCTGATGTTCTCACTGTAACTGAAACTTAGCTTAAACCCAGCATAAGCTACTCCAAATGTATACCTCCTGCCTATAATGTTATCTGATATGATCATATAAAGATAAAAGGTGGTGGTATTGCTTTAATATTTCCCCTTACAGCAAACCAGCACCAAGTCAGGTCAGCTGAGCTTCTTATTGCTTTCCTCAAAATAAACCACTCCAAACAAATATGTATTACTGTCCTTTATATCCCTCCTGGTGACAAAACTGCTATACTAGAAGATGGGTAGGAGGTTTGCATTAGGGTGGGAGGTTGGCATAATGGTAGAAGTGTTTACCTTACAGACAAAAAGTGCAGTGTTTGATTCCCACATGGGGTAACTGGCTAGGCTAAAAATGGCCCACAAGAGCAGTTAGCCTAGTACTAATCTATGAACCTATGTCCTACATTAAATATCTATAAAATTACCACAATAAAAAATATTACTAAGTGATATAAATGTCAATTGTTTGGACATAAACTCTAACTCACCTACATCTGGCATGAATGTATATGGTTTCACACAAGTAATTAATAGTTGCACACATTATAGCAAGACATCAAATTATCTATTAGACTGGATCCTAGTATCAGACCCTAGCAAATACTCCATCACAGGTACAATGTCGGACCGTCTCAGTGATCATCCCCAATCTGTTTGACTAGAAAACTCACATATCCAGTTAAACATCATATTTCAAAACGTGATCTTTCCAAGTTTATCCCAGAAATGTTCATTACTACACTATCATCTATTAACTGAAACTTCCTTAAAATCCTTCCCTTATATGATGCTGCAATTGAATTCAGTACAACTTTTCTAAATATAATAAATAACCTTGCACCTCCTGGAAGGAAGAGACTGAAAACAAATAATGCAATTTGGCTATCCAAAAAGAATAGAATGCTAATGCAGGATAGAGAAAAAGCATGGAAAGAAGGCAAAAATATAAAACACCACAATATCTTGCAAACTTCAGAGTGCTTTACAATCATACCAAAAAGCAAATAAATGAAGACAAAAAAATACTACAACTTTCAGAATAATGCTAAACGCAACCTTAAAAAACTTTGATCGTCCATTAAAGAAATCTTGCATCCCAGCCAAAAATTCAACCCAAATTTCTCTCCTGATAACTTGGCACTTGAAATTGCAATACAGATTAACTCTTATTTTATTGATAGTATAGCATCTCTAAACAAGAATTCCTCAACATCTAATCCCAACCCTGCCCAACATCCACATATTACCACATCCACTTTCACCTTGAAACCTGTGCCCACATCCTATATAAAATTACTCTTAAACAAACTTAAACCATGCTCTCCTTCAGCTTATAACCTTCCAAGTGAGTTCCTAAAACAACAGCAGATAGCATTGCCTATCCTGTTTCAATCCATATAAATAGGTCAATCCAGGAATCCCATGTTCCCTCTTTCTGGAAAAAGTCAGACATTATCCCTCTGCACAAAGGAGGAAATTCAACAGACATTAATAACTTTAGACCTATAGCAATCTTATCTTCCCTCACTAAAATGCTTGAAAAATGTATTCAAAAACAATTGCTAGACTATCTCCTGCAGGAAGAACTCCTATCCCTTATACAACATGGCTCAAAAGCTACCTCTCCTATAGTTATTGATCAGTAAAATGTCATCCCATGCTCTCTCCTTACCTCCAAGTCACCACCAGTGTACCACAAGGCTCTATCCTTGATCCCCTGCTCATTAACATTTTCACCAACACTCTCTATACATCCACACAATCGGCCACCCTAATACAATACACAAATTATTCCACTCTCGTTTGTACATCTGACAACATGGTAAACCTCCCAAAAATTACTCAGGAAGCTTTAACAGCCACTGAAACATAACTTCATAACTCACAACTCATGCTCAATCCAACAAAGACTACTTTTTTCTCCAAATCCCTCCCTCTCTCATGATAATACAACCACTGAAGTCAATTTTCATAGCGAACTGCTAGGGGTGATAGTGAATGATAATCTAACATTTGACCTGTATGTTCAAAATTGTATAAGAAAAACTCATAAAACCAGGGATGCTTTACTGAGCCCAAAACTTTCTGACCATCTCAACTAAAACTACACTTGCCACTACTTATCTTCTCTCCACTCTTCTTTATGGTGCTCCCATCCTTACTAACCTCCAGGCTTCACAAAAATTAAAACCTGAACAATACTTTAACCAAGTTGCTAAATTGCAGCACATACCACTTTCAGAACATACCACTGTATAGCACTGAAAAACCTAAATTGGTTAGAAGTGCTATATCAACTAACATATAAAAAACTTCTTACCACATATACAATTATCCAGTATCCATCTGCCTGTCCAGCACTAAAAGCATTTTACACAACTATGTTCCCAGTCAGTCCCTGCAATTCAGTGACCAAAAACTCCTGTCGGGTTACAAACCTAGCAAATAAGCTGGGCATTGTCTGTACTCGTACAAGGTTGCTAAGGCCTGGAACTCCTTACTTGTATCCATCAGTTCTATACCCTCCCTCCTATCTTTCAAAACCACTCTGAAAGACTTCCTAGCTAAAATCTGTCTTTGTTCTTGCTCAAAATTAGGATAAACCATATCCCTAAATGTAAACAAATACCTTTTCATTCATAATACCTCCTTACTCTTCCTTCCTCACTTACATCTTTACTGTTGTCAAATTTTCTTCTCTGATTTTCTCTATAAATATACCATGAACTTGTTTTTTTCCTCACTTCATATTGCCATTCCTATTTGTATTAGACTAACTTACCTGAAATTTCTCAATAAACTGCCTATAATTTCTTCAAATATTAAATTACTGTCATTTATCTTGTATCAATTCTTAACCTATGTTTTTATATTATGTCTAATTTGTTATAATTATTTAAACTGCAGATATATTTTTTTATTTTTTGAAGACTCTAAAATGATTGTTCTTAAAATGTTTTGTAATAATTTGGAGCTTTTCTCCCTGGGCCTCTGCTGAAAATGGGCTTTACACAGTTGGACTTTCCCAGTAATCAAATGCCAATGAATAAATATTTATTTTTATTTATTTTTATTTTACATTTGTTAACCGGGAGAGTCCGACTGGATACATGTCCATTTTCAGAAGAGGCCCGGGGATTAAAGCTCCAGGTACATAACAGACATATGAACATTGTTAATGCAAAAAAGGAAGATAGTTGAGTTCTAAATACAATATAAAGATACATCACATCTTGGGAAAAAAATAAAAGCAGCATATAAAAAAAAACATAGGTCAGTTACAAAGGCGAGGCACCTTGTTAAAAAGCGGTTAAGGATACGGAGGTAAGAAAAGGCTAAATGATAGTGGTTAATCAGGTTTGGAACAGGGACATTGCCAGAGAGTATTGAGATGGGGTTTAAGCTTTTTCTTGAATTGTAGGAGTGAAGGTTCTGAGGTGAGCATGGTCGGTAGGGAGTTCCACATTTTACCTACAAAGTTTGAGAATAGAGAATCCCCAGCAGAATTATTGGCTTTGGTAGTTGGAGCTAAGATCTTATTGGAGGAGCGTAAAGATTGCAGGTTAATATAGGGGTGAATGATGTTTGGTGAATGATGTTTTTCAGAGCTGGTGTTTTCTCTGGGTGATACAGTATCTGGTGAGCCGTTTTGAGTTGGTTGAAATGGAGTTGGCTGGAAAACTCTAACCACCCTAGTTGCTTCAAGTTAGTGCAGTGGTGCGTTCTAAAGGTGGAATTTGTGGCAAATCTAGCTATGCGATTGTAACAAGAAACAAGTTTGTTAAGGGTTGTCTTGTTTAGGTTTGTAAAAAGGGGTGAGTCATAGAAAAGAGTTGATAGTAGGTGTGTGCTGGCAATTGTAATTTTAGCGTGAGGAGTGAGAAAGTGTTTTACTTTATGGAGAGAGCCAAGCTTTTTATTGACGGTTTTGATGGTTAGATTGAAATGAGAGTCAAATTTAAGGGAGTTATCAATGGTAACACCTAATAGCTTTGTGTGAGCTTCTGGTGATATAATGATTCCATTGGAGGATGTAATAGAGAAGGTGGGGGAAGAGTCTTGTTAGTGGGTGAGAAAGTAAGTAGTTTTGTTTTGTTGGGGTTGAGAACTAGTTGACGACTTGAGAACCATTTTTCTATTAGGTTGAAGGTGTCTTGGGTTGAAGCAGTGAGGTCTGCCAGGTTGGAGGCAGTGCTGATGATAGTCGAATCATCTGCATATTGAATGCATGTGGCATGGGGGGTGATTGTGGGCAGGTCATTAACAAAGATGGTGAAGAGAAGAGGGCCAATAATAGATCCTTGGGAAACTCCAAGTGTAACAGGTAGGCATGTGGATAATTTGTCCTGCCATAGAACAGCCTGTTGCCTATTGGACAGGTAGGATTGGAACCATTTCAGCGTGGAATTGCTGAGTGATAGTTTTTTTAATGTATGGAGGAGTTGAATGTGGTTCACCATATCAAAGGCCTTGGAGAGGTCTAAGAAAAGAGCAGA
The DNA here is from genome assembly GCF_019279795.1 of Protopterus annectens. Lineage (NCBI taxonomy): Eukaryota > Metazoa > Chordata > Ceratodontiformes > Protopteridae > Protopterus > Protopterus annectens. The sequence continues at coordinate 1,182,001,643 of NC_056733.1, read as the reverse complement.
TGATAGTTTATTATTGTTTCTGAAGTTATTGATGGTATTAGAAAAGGATAGTAGGGCTGATGTGGTACTGTGATTTGGCCTGAAGCCATGTTGGGAGTTGGCTAGAATTTTATTTTTGGTGAGGTGTTCCATCAGTTGTTTGTGGACACACTTTTCCATAATTTTGGTCAGGGGTGAGAGTATAGCTATAGGTCTGTAGTTGGTTAGCTCTAGTGAGCTACCACCATTACGGAGAGGAATAATGTGGGACATTTTCCATATGGAGGGGATGAAGGCTTCTGACAAGGTATGGTTTATGATTATGGAGACGGGATAGGAAATGGCCTCAGCTGCTTTTTGCAGAAACTCAGCTGGGAGAAGGTCAGCTGCTAGCTTAGTGGGTTTTAGTTTTTTAAGAAGAGATGTTATAGAGGATATGGGTACTGGATCAAAGGTAAATAGATGATCTGATGTAGTTGTAGTATTCTGCTGGCATGGGTAGTGGAGTGGGCTGGTTGTTTGTTTGAATTGTGTGGCCAGGGATTGTATAGTTTCTGTGAAGAAACTATTGAATGTGTTAGCAATGTTTACAGGGCACTGTTGTTTGCAAGTTGTTGGAGTGGGGCTGGTTGCCTGGCCTGGGTGCAGGAGCTTGTTTAAGCCTGCCCAGAATTTTTGTGGATTATTAAGTTGTTTGTGTTGGAGGTGGAGGAAGAAGTTTTTTTTTATCATTTAAGATCATTCTTTTAGTTTCATTTCTAAGTTGCTGGAAGGTTTGGTGGGAGTGTGGGTCTTTAGAGGTACGCCATGTGACCCACATCTTGTTTCTAGATAGGATTTTGGATTTTGTTTCCTTAGAGAGCCATGGTGCGGTTTTGGTTTTAGTTCTAATGGACCGTATTGGAGCATGGGAATCTAGAATCTTGAGGAAGGTGGTGTTGAAGTAGATAACTGCCTCTTCAAGAGGAAGAGACTTGAGTATTGTCCAGTTGTGGGCTTTAAGTTCAGTTTCAAAAATGGAGGCGTTGATTTTATTATTGTTCCTGATTTTTTTTATGGTTGTAAGAAGGGGGGTGATTTTCTTGAATAAATAATAAATAAATAAATAAATAAACAAAAGAACTACAGCAATAAAAAGATCTAATAATAATATCTCTTGATACTGACATGGGCAAAAATGTATAATCCTATTCCTAAAACCAGGTCAACTTGAACTGTTTTTGTCATAAGATAATTGAAAGAAACCAAAGGCAGAGTAGTATTTGTTCTACTAAATGTTTAGATACAGAGTGACAGTGGATAGACTAAAACTGTTTCCAAAATGCTGAACCTTGTACATTCTCTGACAAGTAGTTTTGTTACACATTAGCCCTAAAATATCCTTATCTTACAGATAAGTGGAATTTGGAAATTCTGACAAAAGAATTGTTTCAAGCAATGACTAAAATGTTTTGTGTGAAACTTTAAAAAAAGGCCCCCAGATTCACGAATCCTCTGTGTAAGACTTAATAAGTCTTACTCGGAGGCTGCAGTTGAATGGTATGACATCAGCGTGCCATGAATATGCATGAGGGCACGGTGACCCAACCGCAATTCGCACACGGACCGTGTAAGAAACCAGGGGGCATGTCCAACTGCCGAATAGTCTAAATGTCAATGCCCCTGCAAGTGAATGAAAAGTAAAAGCAAATTCACAAGAGTGAGTCCGCTCAAATGTCCTTGCACCAAACACCACACTCCCTGACATTGTAAACACCCATCATAGTTATAAAAAGTAAAAAGTTAATTTTATTTTTTTTAAATACCCGAAATAGCTGCCCGTATTTGCGCGTGTGTGCGCGGGTGTGCCCATTGCTTAGCTAGAGTTAGCAATTCAGACATGGAAGAACATAAGAAAGAATGTAGATGCAAATCACACCAAATAGCAATAGCGTAATGGTAGGGCATTTACACAAAGAAAAGGCGTTCACGGTTCGAGTCCCACCTCTCCCCTTTGTATTTATTTTTAAATCAGTATATGAAATAATACCAGACAAAAATATGTGTAAATAGTAGTAAAACGCAGTGAAATGGCCAATGTAACAGTGAAGAAAATAAATATTTTAAATGATCCTGATATATAATTGCCTGCAGCTAAGCAGCGCTTCACCCAGCGCAATAGAGTTGACCATAGTTTAATAACGGTTAACCCAGTGCAATAGAGGTGCCCATAGCGAATTAGCACTTTAACCAGCGTAATCTGTTTGTGCGGACGTGCGCACCGTGCCAACCAGGGCACCATAGGGCACTGAGGAGCAAAATAGAGCAAAGTTGCTTAAATGCAGCCACACCCCCTAGCCTGTCTGAAAATAAAATGAATGACAAGGTTTGAACCCAGGACGCTGTGCATCACAAGCAAAGTACAGAACCACTAAGCCATGATACGGTAGGGGAAACAAACACTGTTAACAGACATATACTTACTAATGGTAGTTTAACCATTACTAAGCAGGTCTCCAGTCAGCCGAGAATTAAAAAAAAATGGCCAATCACAAAAAAGTGCTGGAAATGCGGCATATTTAAGCCCCATAGGCGGGAATACACGCCATAACTGATTGTAGCTCACATCTGCAGTTAGAATGGCTGGTGTCGGAGAGGGAACACGTTTCCGAGCACAATGTTGGGGCATTGAGGAGTCAAAATACATGGTTTGGCTCCTTGTCCACTGTCATGAATCAAGACTCCTGCAGGGCCAGTTCCAAGGGATGGAGTACAAGGCAGAGGCTTGGAACCAGTTAGCTCATGACCTCACCAGTGCCACAGGCATTCCTCAGACTGGTGAGCAGGTCCGTCACCACCATGCAGACCTGAATAGATGGAAGCAGGATTGCCTGAACCAATGGATACAGGAGGCCCGTGGGATGCAGAATGCCCCACAACTGAGTTTGTAGCCATGGAATGCAGTATGTAGGAATTGATAATTGAGTATGTATAATGGATTGATATGTCTCAGTATCCCTTCATTTACTTTACAGCTGCAGGTGACCGTGCTGCAAATCAGCAAGCCTATGCTGATAGGCTGCTAAGGCTGCGCCACCAGGCAGGTTAGTGATCATTCTGCATGTATTGTTATATAAAATATGGGAGAGAGCATGAAAGAAAGTGTTGTAGTCCAATAATACAGCCATAAAATTGCCTGTATAAGTCCTCTGCATGTACTGTGAGATAAAAATGTCAGAGAGGCAGTAAAAGAGTGTAATAACCCATTAAGAAAGGTAACATATGTCTGGAATACTATCTCTGCAGGCACTGTCATATAAGATAAGTGAGTGAGCCTGAAAAAAGAGTGTTCTAACCTATTAATAAAGGTATAATATATCTTGAACATGTCTGCCATATGCACCGTTAAAACAAATAAAGGAGTGAGCTTGTGGAAAAGTGTGCAATGCCATTAATAAACGTCTAAAACCCGGAGTGTGGCTGTGTCACAGAGTTTGAAATATTGTTGTACCCTTGCATTATACAAATAGGAATGTTTGAAAAAGTGCTTGCAACCCCTGCTTGTGCAGTCCCATATAAAGTGGATGATGGAAGTACTAATAGCTGTGAAGCATATATACAGTCCGCAACAGTCAGTGACTGGCTGGCATGCATAAGTAAATCTGGCACACATGTAGCATGTTAGTTTATCCCCAGAAATGTGAGTATGTGTCAAGAAATGCAGGGTTCTGTACAAATCGAAGTGAAAATGTCATGTGAAAACATTCCAGATATGTAGATAAAGAAATAGAAATGCAATCAAGAAATATGTCTGCAGTAAAATCTGCATCCTGGACAGTTAGTATGTCAGATATATGAAGGCATATATTGGACTAGCCAAACCCATTACATAACCTAATGTAGGGTGGCAAGTGTAATAATATATGTAGGGGACAGACACCTGCAGTCACTAGGAATGTAGTGTAGACTAAAAGGTAATTATAAGATGTTAACCAAGGTTTTTTTCTACACCCTACTGTATGTGCATAAACCATGCAATTCCACACCTCAATGGGTATGTGTAATCTTAAAATTTGTTGGGACATATGTCCTATTGTTCTATAAATATTTGCATTCACGTTGATGCATGTGCCCTGTTTAAACACCACAATCATGGTGGCCTGTTGCTACCAACATCCCTGCATGCTGTTGGAATATCCACTGTGGTTCAATATGTGCATGTGATATGCTTGCTGTTCAACTGTTGGAACCCTGGTGTGTTGGGTTAATGGGAATATTACTGCATGCTGTTACAACTAATCTGGAATGCTGTTGTTTACATTGTAATTAAACACACCTAATCACAGAACGTATGGGAAGGCCGGTCCCAGCAGACCCACCTGTCCCTCCTCAGCTGGCGACTGCACCTGGCACCAGCAGGTCTGGTGCCCAGCCCGGGCTCCCCTCCTCCGTTGGTCCTGTGCCACCTTTGGGTGGAAGCACTGCAGGGGATGGGGCTCATCCCCCCCATGCAAGCGTGGGCAGAGAAGGGCCACCTGTCACCCTTCGAAGGGTCTGTGTTGTGGTGCGTAGGGAGATCCAGCATTCAGTCACTGATCCCCTACGCCAGCTTGAGGCGAGAGTGGCGCATCTCACTGGTGAGCCTGCCCATCCTACGCAGCCCCCAGCACAGCCACCCTCGGGGCTGTGAAGGTGCAGTGGTGACTGCCCATGGATGGGGATTTCAGTTCCACTGTTACCACCTGTGGGCTCATGGGCTTGCGATTTCCAAACATCCGACCCCATCAATTGTGTTCACCCACCCCATGTGTCATACACTGCCCCTGTATGCGTCTTGTCTGTCTTGTCTGTTTACCTCCCCAACCTACCTCCCTGGACATACCTACTTCCTCTACCTCACTTGGGTTGGGAGGGTGGCCTAATGGTTAAGGTGTTTGCCTTACAAACACAAGGTACAGGGTTTTTTCTCATCTACAGGGGGATAACTGCTGTAAAATAAATGGCTCAAGCAGGGTTTAGCTAGTACTAATATTAAACTTCCCACTCTCACCTGAAAAAAAAAAAAAAGGGCAATCTGTACCCACAAAAAAATTACACCCCATACATAGCTGCCCATTTCGCACACATATCCATTGGACATGTAAACCGATAATTATAATTGGCATTACAACATACTTTGTTGTCCTCACCCCTCTTCCAGGGGTGGAAGGTTTCAAATATCACTTTAAATTTATTGCATATGCACAGCTGTTGCTGGTAAAGAAATGGGCAGCTATGGACCTTCCCTACACCCGTCCTGCACATCCCGAGCTTGTTTACCTAATGTCTGCCCCTCTTTGTGCCCCCTTTTTCACCACTGTCCTATCTCCACATTTTCTTTTCTTTCAAAGAAATTAGCGTGGGGGTTAGTGGGACTAAGCACTTTTAAGCAATAGTAAGCGGGTTTAAGTGAGTGTGCGCATGTGTGCACTTAGCTAAGCGTCACTAAGCGTCACGCAAACCCGCTTACAACTGCTTAAAAGTGCCTTAGTCACTCTATGGAAGGGCCCTTCTTCTGCTGAGCAGCAAAAGAAAAAAACCTCAGCCAGTCTCGAACCCCAGACCATTGACAGAATAGACTGCGTGAATTACCACTAAGTCACAGCAGATATACAAATAACTTGGTGCTGAAATAAATATATCATGCATTACAATGTGGGAATGTAAATGGAAATCAGGAATGGTATAACACAAATCCTGTTCTGTGGGTCTTTACCAGCAGTTGTTGTGGAGTTGCATGACATGACTGTGAAAGGAGAACCAGCCATCCTAGCAGGGAATAATGTTACAGTAGCACCTTACAAACACCACACAGTATCAGACCAGGATAAATACTGGCCACAGGAATACAGTGCAATAACCACATTTGTATGGCAGTTAATTTTGTAAGTAAGAAATAAAGTACATACTCCCATGTATCCTGTGTTAGCATTTGGAGGGGTGAGTACATGTCTACACTGAGAAGTGCGTACTGGTAGCAGCAGCATTCAGGTTTGAGTACAACATGCATATAACTGGCTACAACCCTAGCTTCAGATAAGAGACATATACCAACCTTCTGACTGACACAATGGTGTCCAGAGCAAACAAGCATGGGCCCACCTTGGACAGCTGAAAGGGCTATGCCTACCTAACCTAGCATTTTATAGCAGTGGGCTGCAATCACAGTGAGTAATGGAATCACCACACAGCAGGCTGCATGCAATTACTGAATGGTGGGCAGCAATTGGTGCAGAGGCTGTCACATGCACAAGTGCAGATACCTAGAAAAGCAGGCTGTACCTGCAGTCCACACATGCAATTCTATCATTGCAGGTGCTGGGAGATAGAGAGAGAGAGAGAGAGAGAGAGAGAGAGAGCCATGGGCACAGACACAGACAGAGACAGAGACACAACAGAGAGAAAAACTGAGACATAAACTGAAATGGAGGGAGAAAACCCAAAACAAACAACCAAAAAAAAAAAAACCCTACAAAACTGTAACACATGGAGCAGGGAAATACAAGGGTAAGGTATGTAACTCACATGTATGTGTTGGCATGTAGTAGATGTTCCTGAAGAGTACTCTACGCACTGCAAATCATCCATGTGTGGCAGCAGTATGTATCTATCTGTATCCACACATGTGCATAGGGCAAGGGACATACTGCAACTGTTAGTGAACGGTGGACAGATATCTGTCATTGAAGGTTGATATGTACATATATCTATGTAGGTCGTAGTGTGTGTCCTAGAAAACAGCATGCAGTGCTGATATATGTCATGTGGTGGTTAAATGCTGTGGGATTGATTTGTCAGATCTGCTGTGTTACAGCCAGTGAGGCCTGATAATGCTACATGGGCTGAGGACACCCACATGCATTTTGCACAACACTGTGCAATATAATCACATAACTGTACATCCCTCAACTGTCGCATAAGTGATATCCTCACCATGAAATGTGGACTGTACATGTGCCTATATGTACATCCATGTGTACAGCAATGGATGTGTATATGTATGTGTATAGATATGCATATAATATAAATATATATATATATATATATATATATATATATATATATATATAGCCATATATAGAGAGAGAGACAGAGTGACATGGGGTCATATGAACTGCAACAGGTGTGTGGTGACCAAGGCATTCCTCCTTTCCAAAACACTGTGCCCATTAACTACCACATAGGTAGAGATCTACCTAACAGTGAAGGTGTGATAAGGGAACATGGGACACAGGTGGACAGTAGCCTCCGCTTTGACGAATACAATGCCACACTACACCTGTAATCAGTCTGTGTGTTATGTGTCATGACAACAGGTGTGTCATCTATAGAAATATAGGGCAGTGTTCCCCTTTACCCATCACAATGCCCTGTGTGGTATGTACCTCACATGACAACTACACCAGGTGAAAAGGCCACAGACATACCTCCCAAAGGGTAATACTGGCTGCAAACTGATGCCCTATGCAGACTGATTCACAAAACCACATCTACACTGTATTGCATACTGGCCACACAGGGGTGACATCTGCCAGACATACAGAGGTATGTCACACCCATAGCTGGGTGACAACCACCATGGCAACATATCACAATCCCTCCGGGATACACGCTCTAGGGCCCTAAACCTTGTCAGCTCACTAAACAGCACATGCTGGAGGGATAGGTTCCCATCTCAAAGATATGCCATACACCAGAATAGACCACCTAGCAATAGCAAACAAGGCTCCTCATTAGCAGTTGTCATAAGTACCCCTGATGATTGTGTGGGAGATTGGTAATACACCCCAGGAAACACCTCTGTGGTTCTGGTTGGCAGGGGCAAGTGAAATCAAAGTACATGTGTGTAAAAAGCCAGGGTAGCATATGGCTAGGCTGCCGCAGGCCCTAGGGCCAACAGCATATTACCTACCTATGACACTATGCACTCACACATGTACTCAATGCAATACCTGCTATGTGAGATTGAATAAGTGTAATGCTGAACGTGTGCAAGGTCTGTAAAGGTGTGACAGCTTAGTGTGACGTTGTATCTGACATGGTAGTGTTTATCCTAGCTGTGAGGACAGCAAATGATGTGTAATGCGCTGTTAGGCAGACATAGTAGTACGGCATATGATGTGATGTAGTTCCTTGTTGATGAATGTGGTGTCTCATTGTAGGCTAAAGCAATACATGTATGCTTAGTGAGTGGTACTGCTGGTGAATCCAACTCCCATATGAACTGTAGTACTACCAGAAGCTGTAGGCCTAAACAGCACAGTATGGTGTGTGTTCACGTTGCTTGGAAACACTGTCATCTGTGTTTCCTGTAGTCTGCACAGAGGACAAAACACAGGCATAAGGGTGTGTATGTAATGGCACACAGTACTGTATGGTACACAGGTAATGCTCATCTGTGTTGGCATACAGTGGTGTGTTGTATGTTTGTCTGATCTGTGTGTAATCATGCCTGTACAATGGCTGCAATCATATGTGTGTTACAGGGTATACGTGTGTATCCAGCAACATATATACTCTGTTACAGCAGTATGTCACCTATAGTAACAACTGTACACATCTGTTAGGCAGGGCTATGGCATCAATGACTAGGGTGGTTGACTGGTACTACTGTACCTGTACTTTACATCCATTGCAATGGATGACATCTCTGTTCGTGCATTGGTGTGATATACACCCCTGTCCTGAGGTTGTGCAATGTGTCACAAACACTGTGTCGGGTACTGTTGTATAGTGGGGTGATATATAGAGTGTGCCAACCACTGTTAGTTAGTTGTGGCCTGAGAACCAATAAGTGGTATTGAACATGTGTAACCTCTGACAGACAACAGGATGGTATATATGTCAGTAAAGTGATATCTGTGGTTAAAGGTGTAAAGTGTGCCACAGGACTCACTCACACATATTGCTCATATCTTTTTCAGCCAGATGGCCCACCAATGCAATCCATCATACACAGCATATGAGGAAGAGGTGATACTACAAAGCCTGTTGCAGCAGTACACGATGCTGTTCTCCAGAAGCAGCCAGCACCAGCAGGAGCAGACTGCACTGTGGCAGGAACTTGTTCGTCGGGTAAATGACATAGGCATGCATAACTGGACATATGAGTATGTATGCCTTCACTGCAGTGATTTAATTAGACATGTCCGGCGGCATGCATCTGATATCCAAAGACAGCAGTATACCACAGGTGGTGGGGTGGCCATTCACCCCCCCCCCCACCAGAGTGCAGGAGCTTCTCCTAAGCGTGGTGGCTCCTGGACCACAGCAACATCAACCTCTGACATGTGTTGTCATGGAGGCTGGAGCCACCCAGCACGTCCACCCGGAGCAAGCAGGTAACATGCCCTATCTGTAGACGACAGTTAACTGTATTGTTAGATTATCTCTACATGAGATGTGTGCTGTGTATTTAGCAGTTCTGCTGCCTAGTGTTGTGCAATACTGATATTTTGAATAATATTTCTACACCTGTGACTGTTGACTGTTGTTATACTGCAGTTTAGCATACCCACTGTAGCAATGCCACAGTTGTGTCCACTGACTAACTGTCTCATATTCTCGTAGGTCCCTCTGGTGTGACAGCAGGGCAGCCGATCCATGCTGGTGAGTATGTTATAACTGCAATGCTGGTAATGAAATATGCATGTCATAGGTGAGGTGTAGGCCATGTACACATAACACACCTACGCATAATGCATGCCGTGCATGTTTGCTGTAAGATGTTGCACAGCTCAGTAATGTCAGTAGCTGCCTCACGGGCATGCAATACACAGAGCATAAGACACAGTTGTGACAACCCCATACTGCACATCAGATAGGCATAGTTGCAACACCTGTACACAACATAACACGTTTATCATACGCAGTATGCAAAGACATGCTACATATGGTGTAACCACACACCCGCTGTAAGATCACTCCTCAGTATCCCACATGTCATCCACACACACATGATGTACCTCAGGGTTAGTGGCCTATCATGGGGCTGTGCAACACTCTTCAACACATAACACAGTCATGTTAGGCAATGCTCCCTAATGGACACCTCATACACCCATGTACAAAGTGGCTGTGTAATAGTGAACGTAGCCAAGGCACTGCAGTTCAGGTACAGCATGCTAGGCGGTGGTCTGTCACACAGTAGTAGCTGGGAGTAACCACAAGATGCCTGATGATGATGATGATGGCAGATGGTAGTACACCCCATCCAGTTACAGTGACCACTGTACTACACATAGCGGTCTTTGCTTTGCACCTAGTTGTGTGTGTGCAAACATATGCACCTATACACAATATGCATAGCATGTTGTGTGTGTGCTTACATATGCCAGTATACACAATATGCACAGCTGTCGCCATCTGTACAAAGAGTCACATATATGTCCTGGAATGCTATTGGGTGTATAGGTCACATGACACACATTGGGTATGTGTGTGTTCAGTGTTGCAGTAGTGTAGCATGCCATGTCATGGCTGGCACCGATATATCTGCAACCTGTCCCACACTCACCATAACCACTGTACAATGGCCATGTCGAGCATTGGGATTCCTTCATGTCTACATGCACCACTCATCCGATGTCTGTACATTGCATGCATTTGCTACACCTGTACCCACTATTATTCGCTATGGACACAGACACTGTAAGCAGACATGGCAATCTGTGTGTCACACAGATTACACATGCAGCCATGGTATGTACACCATTGAGTGATGGTGCACAGGACATTGCAGAGCAGCTAATACTTGCACAGCAGTGTTGTGCCCATGTACACACTGTGTTCCAGGGTGTAGTCAATCACTGAACAACTACACATATGCCTCACAGCCATGTATAATGTCATTAAATAGGGCCATCAACACTTGCACTGCATGGTCTTGAGCAACACATATTCTGCATGCTGACACGTGTGGGGTGACTGTTTGCCCTGTGATACTGTCACCCACCTTCACCCACTATTGTGTATGTGTTGGATTGCTGGTGTGTGTGTGTGTGTGTGTGTGTGTGTGTGTGTGTGTGTGTGTGTGTGTGTGTGTGTGTGTGTATGTGCTGTGGTGAGCAGTGTATTTGTGTTCATGTGTTCATGTGTGCATGTGCGCATGTGTTCATGTGTGCACGTGTGCATGTGCTCATGTGTGCAAGTGTGCATGTGCTCATGTGTGCATGTGTGCATGTGTTCATGTGTGCATGTGTGCATGTGCATGTGTGCATGTGCTCATGTGTGCATGTGTGCATGTGTGCATGTGCTCATGTGATCATGTGCTCATGTGTGCATGTGTGCATGTGCTCATGTGTGCATGTGTGCATGTGTGCATGTGCTCATGTGTGCACGTGTGCATGTGTGCTAACATCATGTACAGATTGTGAAGTGTGTTTCCTGTCTTCCTTTCACAAGTGCTGAGTTAGGGGTGTCTGAATGCAGCAGGGAACCTGATGTCACTGCCACTAATAGTGGAGATGATGAGACACGTATTGTGGTACAGGAAGGTATGTCAGGGTATATCACTGGTCCACCAATCGACAGTACACAGCGTTCAACCCCATCTATGTGCACACTCATACTTTCAATACATCCCTCATCACCAATGGCCTTAGCTGAGGGACAGCATACAGTCGGCATTGACCAGGAGATTGTGGTACCCATGGCACGTGCATCCCCTCACAGTAGCCATAGCCAGACTACTGGAATGGTACCACATAGGCAGATGTCCGGGGTTCTCAAGGGAGCACCACTGAACATATTGCCCCTGGCAGATGTGCCCCCAGAGGTATTACAACCTCCAGTATGTTCCGGGTTGTAATGCAGGCACAGGCATGTATGGAACGGTACACCCCTGTCGGACTAAGGGCGCAGAGGGCCCATTACACTGCTATCAATGACAGCATCCGTGACCTTGCCAGTGCCATCCAGAATTACACTGAGGTCATTGATAGCCATTGGAGGGAGACATTAGATGTCCTCCATAATGTGTTAGCCATTTAAGTTACCTGGCACTTGCTCACTAAGTCAGCACTAAAAAATTAAAAGCACTACACCCTCACAAACTCCCCTTGAGTACCTTGTTCCCATTGGCCCTTTTTTCAATTATAAAGGAATTCCCAATACTAGTCTAGCATGTCCAAAGGTCAGTTGTCAATCTCCTCTCCGGTCCAGCTGGTGAATCTGGGAATCTTGAGGCAATGTTACAACTGCTTCATGTACACAGACAACCCTCTCCTCCTCCTCCCAACAAATTCCAACACATGTGAGAGATGCAACCATATAACCAAACTGGAGGCTAAGCTCTCTCAACTCAGTATTGGGTGGGTCGGCAGGTATCAACAGCTTGAACAGGACCCTGTGAGCTGCACCTTGTGTGATCTATCTGTGGACACATTGACATCCCTTCATATGTCAACACATATCTATGCACAGATTGTTGGTTTTGTGGATATGACATGTGTCTGTGATGTTGATGAAGAGCTATGCAAAGTCTATGTGGGGCATGTGTAGCTCTGTTCAGTGATGTATGTCCTGGGTGGCTGCCTTGCAAATGGTGTAGCATGTTTGGGAACCATGATCTGCACATCAACATACCACAGTTGGTAGGGTTGTGTGTTTGTCAGCTTCCAATAGCTCTGTTTATGACTTCAGCCATGATGCACACCATGGCCTTGCAGATCAGACTTTATAGGCTTACTGGACTATATTTCCCATGGTGTGTTGTGCACCCACAGTTGTGGGGAGTGCCATATGTTGCTGTAACAGATTTGATGGTTCCAGACCCTGTGGATTGGGTGAGGCTCAACAGACTGTTCAGGTGCAGGGTCTGTTTGGTCTGTAGTGCATGCATGACACATATTGGGAAACACTGTAATCCAATTGCTGCCATGCTTTTGGCTTTGGGGGGAGCTGGTCAGCCATTCTACACGTGATATCTCCTGGTATGATGTCAGGGACTATCGTCAGTGGGAGGTGGTTATGTATATATTGGCCTGTCTGACAGGATGTTGGCATTGTCAGTAAGGTACAGTTGGCCCTGACTCAGGACATATATGAGTGTACATTACTATTTATGACATAGCTGAAGGACATGTCATGATTCTCAGTCTGGACTTCTTCTCAGCTACTCTTTACAAAACACCAACAAACCTGAGCACTAATCCTGGTTATACACTTTTACACACTTAACACCCTACTGATCCTTTGTGGTCAGGCTACAGTGTATGTCATCATAATATACTGGCATGTCCAGGGGTCGGTTTTGTGTGTACTCTCCAGTCCAGCTAGTGAATATTGTGGTTATGACACAATGTCACATCTACCTCATGTACACAGACAACCCTCTCCTCCTCCAAACACACTCAGATATATGTGAGAGATGCAACAATATTGACATACAGGTGGCTGAGCTCTCTCGACCCATGACTGGCATGGTCTATCAGATGGTGAAGGTGACCACACACACCACATATCTGTCTCACATACACCGATAGCGACAGCAATCAAACCACATTATCACACATACACATACTCGGAGGATCTACATACACTCTGCCTAAGCAGCAGAGACCTCCAAAGCAGACACACAAACAACTGCTACCCCACTACAATACCCACATATCACATAGTTCACAATGTCAGTGTGCCACACAGTCACTGCCCTTCGGCCTAAACAACACACCTGATACACTTGTAATGGGTGACACTTAATGTCAGACACACTGATGTCCCACTCACCAGGCCAAACAAGGGAATAGTCACTTTGAGCTGTCTCTCAGGTGCCAGGATCTGCCACATAACACATGCACTCAGTTCACTCCAAAGCAAGTCCAGGACTGGCTCCATCATTGTCCATGCTGGCACGTACAAACTCAGATGTTCCTCCCTGGAACACATAACATGATACATAGAGGAACTCTCTGATCATGTAGCCCAGGCCAGTATGACCCTGACCTTGTCTAGCATCTTACACTCACCAAGTATGATGTCTCAGTATACCAACAAACTGATCACATTTAACAGCTGGCTAACATATTGGTGTTATTCAAAGGGGATACAGTGTCTGTCAGCCTGGGGTGACATGCTCGACATGCCATGTGGCTTCCCTATGGACAGCTTGCACCTGTCACCCTTGGACTTTTGAATACTGGCTAAGGCACTTGCTGCCACCATACTGCCTTATTTAAGCGGGGCTCGAAAGACAGACCCACCTCCATAGACATTACAGAGTACATGACACTGAGGGTAATGCTGATCAACACCAGATGTATTACCCTCACATTGACCACACTCAGGAATCTCCTCAGTATGGAGAATAGCAATATCTGTGCACTAACAGACACATGGTTCAGGCTCCCACATGCACACCAGCACTAACAGGTTATATTTCGTACCATTTTTTCTGAACACATAACTTGTAATGGCCAACACAAATAGGGGGAGTATCCATATACATCACAGATACACATACCTCTGGGTTGGTAGCACTGCACAAAGCATCACAGACCATACATATGCACCTAACATTGTGCAAATCTGCCTTTTGGTTTGTTGCCTGCTACAGACCACACTCACAAACTCAGCAACCACACTCGTCTTTCCGGGGAACATTGGACAATATGACGGTCTCCCCAAACACCATTATATTGGGTGACATCAAATACACACACATTGAATGGAGATAGTACTCAGGCCCCAACACCCTCGCCCAACAGTTGCTACAATTTGTAAACTCATATGCTATGGCACAACCGGTCACCACACCCACAAGAGGGGACAACATATTGGACATGATCATCACTAACATGGGGACTCTATGTTCCACACCTGCAATATGCCCCTGATTGGTAAGGACAGAACATACGTTATCTCACTGGACATCCATATCCCATCCCCACACCCATCCTGGGTAACCTTGGTGAACTTCCCAAAAGCAAAAGTCTCACTTCTCCATACCACGGTGGTATCCTTCAGAGACCCTGGGTCAGTGGTAAGTATGGCTCAGACTGCTGAATCCTTTACATACACAGTCTATGGACACCTAGTGGACTGCATGGATCATGCTATCCAAAATAACACCTGGACTCACTCCTCCAATGGCAGGGGACCTGTCTGGTAGACCCTGGCCATTAATACGCTATACAACAAAAGGAGGAAGCTACTACATGATAGAGCACAATCCCAGACAGGGAAGGCATCTGTGATCTGTACTAGCAGACAGCTACAATCACTCGTGTATTTATGTCAGGCCCGCTTCTAAAGGACAATTGCACCAGACACATCGGACACTCACAAGGCCTTTTTCAGTTAATTCAGGTACCTGGCTGGACACTCACTGATATGCTGTGTGTTACTGCATACTGACTGAACATACCCTGAACCCACAGACATTGCCAACATCCTGGCAAACAGGTTCAATGCAAATGTCTCCCCCCATCCCCCCTAAGGAGGTACTGTCCATCCCAACAGAGTGTAACCTCCCTGACATCACGAATAAACAGGTGAGTGCTGCCCTCCCCACAGAGGACAACACAGCATCAATGGGAAGAGGCAGTGTTCCGGCCTGTGTTGTACATGGCCTTCATGACAGATGTAACCCTCACATTATGTCACTGTTCGATATCAGGGTTACTGCAGGATTTGTACCCACGGAATGGCATAGAGCGATAGTGGTCCCACTCCACTGAATACTGCCATAACAGACCACAGACAATATCGGCCTATAGGGCTAACTAGCCTGTTCTGCAAAGCTATGGAGCGTATTGTAATGGGACTCATGCACATAGATATGGGAAACCTACAGATACTGGGTCCTACACATTACAGCATTGTTGTGGGCAGATGTTGCCTGTTGGACCTGTTTGTATTCTTTAAACAGTTACCAGGTCCATCAGTGTTGGGACGGTTGTCCACACAGCCTGCCTGGACCTTGCACAACCCTTCAATACAATACCCCACATGGCCATTATGCATAGGCTCACCGGCATTAATATCGACACATATCTCACACAATGGATTGCTACCTGGATCAGGAATAACACCCACATGCACAGTGTTGCAGGTGCCATGTCTGACTATACACCAGTTACACATGGCATCCCACAAGGCTCAGTCCTGGGACCCCTCTTGTTCAGTATATATTTCTGTGATGTACAGGCTATCACAGGATGGATATGGCTGCCCATGTTCGCAGATGACTGCAAACTGGGTGCCATAATCAACTCTCCTGCTGGCACATGCATACTCATACAGGGTGTCACTGAGATAGGATGACTGGTGCCTGAGCCATGGCCTACGGCTACATGTCATTAGTTGCATAGTCATCCCCTTTGAGAATGACAACATGCCCACACATTACCACATAGGTAGTAATCCATTACATATGGTAGTAGTTGTTATGGGTTTGGGGACATGAACTGTTCGTACTCTCACCTTTGACAATCACATTGCCAAAGTGGTTAGACAGTACTTCTACATAGCCCACCATATCCCACATGGTTTCACATGTTGATCACTTGTGGTCATTGTGCCCCTATACTCATCACAACCGTGCTTGGTTACTATGTCACATTTGGGTTGTACCTTACCCGACACCTGCAGCAACTGTAATCGCCACAAATGTTACTCATCAAGCAAATGTAGGGACTCACGTGGATGCCCTGCACAGTTCAGATACAGTAACTCCAGCTCTACTCAATCACTTACCACCTACATGGATGTGTTGTGTGCCTGTAGTTTAAGGCAATATCTTACCCAGAATTAATGGACATGCTCCACCTCAGGATATCCAACTCCCTTGGAGCTACACACTCCAGGGGCATATACCTCAGCACAGATGTTGATAGGACATGCTGGGGGAACAGATTATTATCCATAAGGCTCCACTCACTGCAGAGTGTATTCCCAGTTTTGCATAAGCAGACCCACCCACTGACCACCTACAGGTGACATCTTGACAGGTGGATGGGTGATCGTATGTGTACCCATGGGATATCTTCTGGGTCCCTGCTAGACAAAGGCACAATACACTAAACATAAATGGGCTATCTTGTGTGACCTACTATTCACGGGCACAGTGTTCTGATTTGACTGGTTTGCAGCAGCCAAGCACACTCTGGCTATGCTTGAACATGCCCTAGGGCAGATAGCCTAGTATCAACCCCTGAACATATGAAAATGTTCAAGATGCACAATGTTTATTGCTGATACTGTTTGCAGGTTTTTATCATCTTTGCTTTCCCACTTTCTATGAAACGCTTAGGTATCTGCGGAACATATTTGATTATGACAGGGTTCCACTATATTATATACGTGTCTGTTGTCATATAAGTGTGTGCACAGGGCAGATTGCTGGATAGTGAGATGTTCCTGGGTTAACACATGCAACTGCCTGATATGTGTGGCCCACTGCTGTATTCCAACATGGCCTAAGTGTGTGAGCATGCCCAGTTCAGACTGTCAGTGTTCTGTTGCCTGACATTTGTCTCATGTATTCAAGTGTGTGAGCATGCCCAGTGTGGCCTTTCAGTATGTTGCTGTCTGAGGTCCACTACATTTGTTGATGTATGTGTACATGTCCAATATTAACATTTCTACTGTGTGTGTTGAAAGTCAGGTTCTATTCTTACTGCAGGACTCACCTTTGTGTCATAATTCAACAGGGATTATGCTGTGCCTGCAGGGTTTCCATGGAATACTTTGCATAGACCTATCAACATTTCATCATACAGGTTAACCACTACAATACTGTCATGGTTTAGTGGTTCAGTACTATGACTATAGTGCACAGTATCCTGGGTTCGAGGGCCATCACCGTTTATATTTTCATACTGAGCAGACTTGACTGATTAAGGGCCAGTAGAGCAACTATGAGCATGTTGGCTTTTGTTCAGCTATGCCCTACTTAGACCCAGCTTGTCCAACATTGCTCAATATTAACCATCATTGCTGGACGTTGGCCAATATTACTCAACATGGACCACATTTGTACTAGTTGGTGTGTGCGATTTGGTTTACATATACTACATGGTGGTAAATGCTGTTTAGCACTGCTTTATATTGCTTAACACATGGCAATCATGCCTCAGGTGTTGATGCAGGGCTGCCTATGTCAGATGCACATACTACACTCCCTGTACATGTTTGACTTCAGGTAGTGTCAACATAGGCATCCCTTTTACAATATGTGCGGGTCAGAGAGAGGTATCCTTTCCAGAGTTCCTACTGAGCCAGTGTATGTGCTATACGTTGCCTCTTTAACAAGGCCAAAGCATAGTGGGCACGCCTCCTTCGGCCTACTGGGGCAGGCTTGGGTTGTTCCTCCTCCGAGTCATGTTCTTCCTGTGATAGCCCTGGCAATGGTGGGGGGCTGTTTGGCCCAGGCCTATGCTGGTCCTGCTGCAGCTGTTTTCACAGGATCATATTATGTAGCATAGCACATACCATGACAATTTGGGTACATGTAGTTGGTGAGTACTGCAAGGCTCTACCAGATGTGTCCAGGCACCGGAACCGTGACTTGATCAGCCCAAACACACACTCGATTACATTTCGTGTTTGTGCATGTGCCTCATTATGGTGTTCCTGTTCAGGTGTGTGTGCATTTCTGATGGGTGTCATCAGCCACGGCTCCAGTGCATAGCCAGCATCCCCCACTAGGTGTCCATGTGGAATGTCCCCATTGGCAAATATCTGGTACAGCTGCATCAGATGCCAGATATGGGAATCATGGTAGCTTCCAGGGCAGCCAGCACACACATTCAGTATTATGCACTGGGCATCACACACGACCTGGCAGTTGATGGAGGGGAAGCCCTTGCAGTTGAAGTAGACCCTACCCCGTTCACTGGCTGGTGCTTTGATGTGTATGTGAGTGCAGTCTATTGCACCCACTACCTCAGGGTATTCCGCTATTTGCTGGAAGAGACGCATATTGCTGGCCAATACCTCACAGGAATTGGGGAAGTATACATGATCACCGACAGTTGCTGACATGGCATCCAGGAACTGGTGCAGTACCCTGGATGCTGATGCCTTTGATATTCAAATCATATCACCAGTTGGTCTCTGGAAGGTAGCTGTTGCTAATATTCTTAGGTCAACACATACCTTAGTTTCCACTGGGATGGGTTCCCCTCTGTTGGTTCTGTGTGTGAGGCGTGGCCTGCACAGCTCAACAATTTGCTGCAAGAGGTCTCTGTCCACTATAGTGCTCCACTATCTCCAGATCATGTAGCCCCTGGTAGGTTACCCTGGCCCTGTACACTCTTCTCCGTCTCCTCACTGTGGATTGTCCAGCAGCATTTGCATCATCACCACCCTCAGCATGTTGCATATGTCGCCTTATAACAGCAATGGCAGCCCCTAACATTTTTTGCCTCAGTACAGCTTTTTCAGTTTTCACTGTGATTAACTTACTGCAGTGTTGCAGTGTCTCTTGAGAGAAACATAATGGACTGTTGTTTGCAGTGTTTTAAGTGCTGGGCTGGGCTAGTGTTCTGCCTGGGTAATTGACTGATTCTGATTGTTTTCACCTGCTAGCTCTGTTAGTACTCCCTGGTAACTTCCCTACTATTTGGTGTGCTTCCATTTTCTTTCTATTTCCTCAGGGGGGAGTGCTGCGCACACAAGCGCAAACACGTGCACAGCAGCTAACACGCAGGCACACATGCTTACATGGACTAAAACCTGCTTATTCTTGTTAAAATGCATGCACACTAGCGCAAGCGCACTTACAACTGTTTACACAGCCTTACATATGCTTACTCAAGCTTACACGCGTGCACACATGCTTACACACACGCACACTGTCTTACTCGGGTTTACTGGCATGCACACACACGCATGCACGTTCAGCAAGAAACTTTGGTGTTATCCACGGCATACACCTTCCATTTCTTGACTTTACCTGGCCTACCTGTTGACACACCTCTTTCAATAATATGTAATTGTCAGCTGACACATGACACTTTGCTCCAATGAGCTTCACTCCTTTCATACATACCCCCCTCACGATGTCACCTACCTTCCACTCTGTTACTCCCCTTATCTTACTCCTACACTCCACTGACTGTGCTCATTTCCTATGTAAACTTGTGATTCACTATCCTAACTCTCATTTGCATAGAACAGCCTACTAATGCTTGGTTACATCTCTTAGACTGAGCTTCCCCCCCTTAGCAACCTCTTCTCGGTGGCCATGTTGTCTTCAGCAAGCCATTCACTTGCATTGCAAACTCATTTTAGCTATAAAATCCACATTTGTGGATCTTAATTATTAATTTTCTGGTTTTTAGGGTGCAGCGCGTTTGTGTGGCGCTGCGCTATGGTTAAACCCCGGAGATTGGGATGAAAAAAAAAAAGTTATTTTATTTCTATTTTGCATCACTTCCCATTGCCAACGGCCGTATTTTTGGCCATTGGCATGCTTCTTACTGTAAATGCATGCTTTTTTGCAGCTGTCTTGGCTCCGTTTTGCTATTTGCAGAACCGCACTCAGTTATCAACTGAGTACATTTCTGTAAATAACACTACACCTACTCAGACAGGTTTGGGTTTCCTGGATCGCAAATTTGCCTCATTTGCATAGCTTTCACCTGCAATTGAGATAATTTTCATATCCAAGCCATGTCCATGTATGACTAGTTTAAGGAGCTCTGTTACACGCCCCCTACTGGCACTTCCTGGATCGCTCAGCGGACATGCTGGCTGCATGGAGTCTTACTCTATTCTTAGACTCCATGCAAGCCTTCATGAATCTGGCCCAGTGTCTTACCAATGAGGCGAGATAAAATACTATATTCTGACTCTTGGGTTTTAAGTTAGACAAATCATAATACAAAAAATTATAAAACTATTAATACTTTTGTTTTATTTATTTATTTGGAAACATTGATAGCATATTTAATTTTGTAATTTTTACAGCATAACCAGCTGAAAACTCACAAATTGCATCTTATGGTTTATAAGTTGATAGGTGGTTACTAGGCTATGATATGGTACATAGGTCTTCTGCCATAACAAAAATGGATCTTGCAATATTACAGTCAGTCCAGCATTTGCAGATAATACCTGTGTCCTAGAGGACTTCACATCTTCAACCTTCTTTGATTCTTTTAAAGGCAATACCTGCTCAGGAATTCCAACCCAAGTGCAGACAGACAGACCAATTTGCTTCACATCTTAGTGGCATAGTGTGTAAGCATGGTAAGTAGGCTCCAAAGAAGTAAGCATTGTTATGGGACTACATTCGGAAGCAGTACTCCTAATAACTTCATCAAGGTATTTAAACTAAAATATGCACTTTATATGCGCTATGAGGCTATCTTGGCCTCTAGCTTTCAGGGATCAAGTTTTGGATGGACTGAAAATGAAAACATCCACACATAAGGTCTTAAGTCTTTTATTAATTCTGTATACTGCCAAAAGATGGAGTTGCAGAATACATTCTTTAAGAGTCACTAAGAAGATGGAAGGGTGTCTGTAACATTCAACAAAGATGCTTGAACATAATGAAAAGGAAACTTTTCCATGGTATATTAACATAAAAACATAGTTTCAATTAATTACTAGTTATCACTTATTTCCACTCCATCAAAACTTTGGTGTAATGGAAAGTTGGCATCTCTTAGTAATTTGCATTAACTAGCTATGGCTAGGATTCTTAGACATTTTGTGCAATATGTGGTTCAAATTAGAATGAGCAGTGGAAGCATGCAAGCTCTGGGCAGCTCAGGGACATGGACAATGTGGCTGAGCAAGGGGAAAAAGTGTGTGGTGTGCATATGCAAATGAGTCCATTATGGTATGCAAATGAAAAATGCAAGGAATGCCATGCAATCATCACATGAGAATCATGTAAATTATCATAGTTAACTTGACAGAAAGATTCAGAACCACATCATTGGTGCAAACTTCCCACACCTGACCATCAGCAGACCAGGTGCTTCTCCTCCTTCTCTGGATCTAGCCACCTCTCCTGGCCACTGTAGATCATTGTTCATTTTTGTACCTAGTCATCCACTGTAGCTAGATAGCACATGTACATAAGTTACTTAGCATGTACAAGATCAATGCCATTTTGTGCTGTCAGGCAGAGTGAATGCAGGCAAGAATGGAGATGCACATGTGAGTGTGATGGAAGTAATGAGTCATTTAGCTTAAATATATGTTCCAGTTACAGCTACTGATATGTATATGCACAATAAACAACTTGAACCCATCACAGTGCCTCAGTGTCTCATTTAAATGTAAGAGACATGCGACATGGTGTCAGAAGTCAGATCCGAAGTTGAAGCAACTTGGAAACCATGAGGCACACAGTCAGAATGGGAGGAATATACAGGAGCCAACTTGCAAACAGGTCAGCAGTAAATTTGAAGGTACTTAAACTCATTTAAATGATTTTTCATTCACCGAATAAGTGACGAAGCATTCAAAACATTTGAAAAGCAAAATGTTCAAAATTATGACATACTGATAAAAGCATTCAAAATAAATAGAAAAGTGTTCAGAATAAATTCTGAAGTGTTAAAATGTATGAAAAGGCTAAAACAACCACATTTTTTTTACAATGTACTACTTTTTCGCATTAACTAAAACTTTTCGAAATAGCCAACGTTTCTGGAATGTTCATAGTGTTTGCAGTGTTAAACTGAAGCCTTTTCAGAGAGATTACTTGGCATTTGGGCATAATTACAAGTACCTGATATATGCTTATATTTAAACAAATGTTGTTGGTATAGCAAAGGGATTTCATAGATCTGAACCACTGATGTTTGATAATAATATTGCTGAGAACTGGTGAGTGTTTGAGCAAGAATATGATATTTTCATACAGGCTGCATTTTCTGATAAAGATGCTAATACAAAGGCATTCATGCTTCTTAATTTAGTTGGCTGAGAAGCTATTGAGAGAGAACATTCATTCATTTATCTACCTGCCATGTATGCAAGTGAGGGAAGAACCACCATATTGTCATACAGGTTCACACGCTGAGTGCTTAAAACATAAGTGTAGACAAATTTGTAACCCTTGAATTAATATTACAAAGGAAAGACACATGTTTTACACAAGAAACCAAAAGCCTGGAGAAACTATAGCAGCACATATTACTGACTTAAGAAATAAAGCAAAAACATGCAGATTTGGTGATTTACAAGTTGATAAAAGACATGCTTGTATGTGGTGTTAATAATGATGCAGTGAGAAAGATTTTGCTTTGAGACAGTGTGTGAAGACTGGTAGAGAAGAATGAAGGCTGCCAGCCTAGTCAAATAGAATTTGATACATATTTCTGGCACTTATAAATATAAATGTTAAAACACAGGCTTGTTTCTTAAATGAAAGAAAAATACTTTGAATGTTGAACTTAAAACAATGTGGCAACATTGGTATCTGTTGTAAAGAAAGCTAAGTCAAGCAATTCTTGTTGGTCCTTTGAAATTAAAATTATTTCATCACTGCCTTTGAAGTTTTACAAGTCGGCTACAGTCTGGCTGGATGGGGACTTCCTGCCTATTGTTTTAAGGCTAAAGTTAATGACCAGAATTTACATGTGGAATGTCCTTTATTGCTCTAAGTATAAAAGAATGTAAATGCAGTTAATGTGTAGCCTGGGAACTCCAGGAAGTGTGAAAAAGATTATGTAATGTTTATCAGAACTGGAGTTGCAATTTAAACAGTGAGAACCCGATATTGTTATGCAATTTGATCTTGGACGTCTAACTCTAGCACTGCCTATGCTCTCATAAGTAAGTTATCTTAAAAGTGTGTTTTCTTGCAAAAATAGCTAGGACTACAAAAATTAGACTAAGTGTTTTTCTGTTATGTCAGAACTGTACTACTGAATTATTTTAAGTTTCTGTGTGATATCTGAACTCTTGAATAGCACTGTGGTGTAGTAGTATTGTTTTGTGTTTTTAGTATTTATTATTAGCTGTTTTTAAAACCTTTTAAACTGTGGCTGGTTTATGTAGAGATAAATTAAGCTCTAGAGTACATTGCATGCTTAGAAGTTATTCTGTAATAAGCCCTTCCAATAAGCCTTGATTGCTTAGTTACACTACTATTGGATAATAATATTGCACATAAATAATTGGACACCCTTTTAAAGGCCTTTGGGTAGCTGATAATTATTAGCTGGTGGAGGCAGGAATTACTACCGTATAGTCTAGGAATAGGGGCACAGCTGGAGTATCTGTATCAGCCTTTCCCAGGAGTGTCTGTGAAGTTGTATAAATACTTATCTCTAAGTGTGTGTGTGTGTGTCAGCTACTTGGGCAGGGACACAAAGCATTGTTTGGACAGAGAGGGTACTGGAGGTTTTAGCTTGCCAGCTAGGCTGAGATCTGGACCCTATAGCTGTGCCAGTGGAGAGTCTTATCGGGGACCTGGGGAGCAAGGGAGTGACCAGCCCCGGACTGACTGATTTCTGTGTGCTCTTAAGGGAAATTGCACTTTACTGTGTGTATGTCAAGCTCATCTGTGAAAATATAAGTATATCCACTGAAAATATTCAGTGTAAAACTGTCATTGTTGTTTTTCAGACTTATATGGTGGACCTCCTTATTAAATTAAATCAGTCCCATTCTTAAACTTCTTTCAATTTCAATTTAAATTTAAATTTAATTCTGGTGTTAGTGGTAAGGATTGAGGCTCCTTGATTGCTGGGCTAGGGCACGGGCGTTACACAGTGATTTAACTTTGAGCAAAGTCATTGAGATTTGTCAAATATATGAGCTTACAGAAAAGCATATGAATATGCTTATGAAAGAGAAAAATGTGCATGCAGTGTCTGCCAGTGTGAATGCTGATAATGTGCAACATAAGGTTGAGAGAGAATAGAAATATAAATCGAAGGGTGTGGCATCAGACCTTACTGTTAGCTGTCATAATTGTGGAGGCAGTCATGAACCTAAAAACGTGCTTAGCTTTTGGTCAGCTGTGTCACAAATGTAAAAAGTGGAATAATTTTAAAAGGCTTTCCACGTCTAAGGTGGCACATATTTTTATTAAAAGAGAGCATCTGAAGAAGCAAGTAGATCAGATAGAGAGCTGTGAACAAAATTTCTGTGTTGATAGCATCTCTGTTATTGATGAAACAGTTAACACAGTAGATTATCAGTTGTCAACAAAGATTGACATATTTTGCACTGTTCAGATTAATGGGGAACCTGTAGACTTAAACAAGACACTGGATCCAAGTGCAGTGTTATATCAGTACAAATGTTTGCCAAAGTAAAAGGTGGTAAGAAACTTGATTCAGCAAAGTGTGCAAAACTAGTTGCTTATGGTGGTGAAGAGATTCAAACTGATGGTACAGTAGTTCTCACATACCATTCTGCTGGGAACAGCTATGACTTGCAGTTTTACGTAGTCAAAAGACATGTGCACTCATTGTTAGGCCTCAAAGACCTTATTGTAGGGGGCAATGGTGAAGTTGAACATGATAGAAGCCTCAAGAAAGTTCTACACCATACATAAAGTAAATCTTAAACTGAATCCTCAAAAATTTAAATTGGAATTGAATGAAGTTTGAGAATGGGACTGATTTAATTTAATAAGGAGGTCCACCATATAAGTCTGAACAACAACAACGACAGTTTTACACTGAATATTTTCAGTGGATATACTTATATTTTCACAGATGAGCTTGACAAAGCTTCCAGTCATGTATTCCATGAGGTTAAACCATGAAGTAAGCCCAGTTGTCAGACCAGCAAGGAAGGTTACAGTACCAATGCAGAGCAAAGTAAAAGCAGACCTTGACAAAATGCTGAATTTAGGTGTCCTCACTCCAGTAAAAGAACTGACTGAATAGGTATCCTCCATGGTTGTAGCTCATAAGAAAAGCTCAGATGATATTTGAACATGTATTAAACTGAGAGACTTAAACAAAGAGCTTAAACATCCTCATCGTCTGATACACACAGTAGAAGAAGTAGCCACTCTCATGCCAAATGCCACAGTTTATTCTGTCTTAGATGCAAAAAGTTCATTTTGGCAAATTTTGCTGGATCACAAATCTTCATTGCTAACCACTTTTAGTACACCATTTGGAAGATACAAATTCTTGAAAATGCCATTTGGGATAAATTCTGCCAGTGAAATGTTGAAATGGAACACATTTTTTCAGGTTATCCATGTGCTACCATAGTAGACAACATTATTGTAGGGGGCAACGGTGAAGTCAAACATGATAGAAACCTCAAGAAAGTTCTACACCATACACGTGAAGTAAATATTAAACTAAATCCTCAAACATTTAAATTGAAATTGAAAGAAGTTATTATGTGGGTCATTTGTTTACTGATTTTTGCTTACAATGAAATCCATCTAAGCAAGCAGCAATTCTTGAGATGCCATTTCCAGAAAATGTCACATCTTTACAAAGTGTTCTTGATGTGGTCAGCTATTTAGGAAAGTTCATCTCAGATCTGAGTGAACTGTCAGCACCACTACATGAGCTGACATTGTAAAAATGTAAACTGGTCCTGGTTGGAACAACATCAAAAAGCATTTGACATTCTGAAACAGAAAATTGCCAGTCCACCCACATTGAGATGTTATAATGTTCACAAACCTGTAACTCTTTCATGGTATTCCTCAAAGTATGGTTTTAGTGCAGTGTGTCTTCAAGAAGGCATACTGGTAGCTTATGCATCCAGAACTTTAACCCAAACTGAAAAGCAGTATGTACAAATTGAAAAAGAGCTTTTGGCAGTATTGTTCACATGTTCAAAGGTCCATGATTATATTTATGGCAAACCTGTTCAAATAGAGAGTGATCACTAACCTCTTCTGACAATTCTGAAAAAGCCAATGCATACAGCCCCAACACACTTGCAATGCATGATGTTAAAATTTCAAAAGTACAATTTCAATATTGTCCATAAAAAAGGCAACATTTCTATACCTTGCTGATGCTTTCTCAAGAGAACCTAGACAAACAACAGAATAGCATGATAATGACAAAGCATACTTTGAAGTCATGGAAGTCAAAACTTTTTCCTCATCACATCTTGGTGAACTTAGAAATCATACAGCTTCAGACCAAATTCTCCAGAAGCTGAAGCATGTTAGCAGTCAAGGATGGCCACTAGTTTACCACTTGACATACAGAATTATTTTCCTTACAGAGATGAGCTCATAACGGAAGGTGGAATCATCATGAAAAGTCCTAAAGTGGTAATTCCTACAGCATTACAACAGGAATATATCAACATTTGCATCATGGTCACCCGGGTACTCATTCAACCAAAAGAAGGGCAAGAGGCATAATATTTTGGTCTTCTATGTCAAAAAATATAGAGAAGGAAACTCTGACATGTTCCATTGTAACAGTAATAAATCACAGCAATAAAAAGAACCACTTCAAATAAACCAGATTCCTGAATTACTATGGTCAGCAGTTACTACTCATATTTTTGAATGGAATGGTCAACATTACCTACTGTTAGTAGACTCTTATTTGAATTGCTTTGAAATTGACCTTCTTCTTAACTTCCAAACTTAATGTCCAGCACTGCCATTATGAAATTGAAGAGACATTTTTTTTTGGTTCATGGTTGTCCACAGAGAATGGTATCTGACAATTCTGCACAGTTTACAAGTCAGCAGTTCATAACATTTGGTGAGTCTTGGGACTATGTTGATGTTACGAGTAGGCCTGAGTACTCACAGTTCAATGGATTAGCGAAGCTTGCAGTTCAAAGTGCAAAGTACTTGGAGAAATCCAGGAGAGATGGTACTGATGCTTTCCTTAACCTACTTAATCTCAGAAACATTCTTCGAGATAATTTGCTTGGTTCACCTGCTCAGAGATTGATGTCCAGATGGACTAGAACAACTCTTCTGATAAGTAAACAATTATTGATTCTGAATGCAAAGAACAACAGAGTGGTCATGACTCAACTTTTGAAAAGACGCCAGTCACAAAAATTGCACTACAATAAATCCATCAAACCACTCAGACAATTAAGACAAGGAGAAATTGTGAGAATGCAAACATCTAAAGGATATGACCGAATGGGAATCATAAAAAGATTTGTGAAGAACCAAGATCTTACATTGTACAGTCTGATGGAATGGATTTCAGAAGGAATCAAAGACACATACTACCAGTCTCTGAACCAGTGAGGCAACAGATTGCCTGTGCCGGAGACTCTATTTCTCAGAGTGACTCTGCACTTGCTCAAATTCCAGAGGACAGTGTATCTTCTTCAAGTAATCCTGATGTAATCCCCAAAGTCCCAATTGTAAAAGAATCCCCAGAGACTATTCCTGTTGCTAAACCCAGTCAAATTGAAGTGACCAGATCGGGTAGAATTTCAAGACCCAGTCTGAGATACACAGTGACATGGACTTTTATTCATTTGTTGTTAAATGTTGATCTGATATCTAGCTTGTTAAAAATATCTTGTTCTCTTATTGCTTGTTGAACAAATCAAAGAGGGAGGATGTAGATCATTGTGTGTATTTTACCTAGTCAGCCACTGTAGCTAGATAGCACATGCATATAACTTTGAGCATGTGCACGATCAGCGCCATTCTGTATAGTCAGTCAGAGTGAATGTAGGCATGAATGGAGATACACATGCGAGTGAGTTTGAAGCAATGAGTCAGTCATTTAGCTTAAATATATGTTCCAGTTACAGCTCTTGATGTGTTTATGTACAATAAACAACTTGAATCCATCACTGTGATCAGTGTCTGATTTGAATGCAAGAGACATGGGACAGCCACCCTGGACTTTCTCCCATAAGAGTTGGGGCTGAAGAGGAGAGCAAGGTATCCCAGGTCCCCTGTCATATAATTTCTGGGAAGGTTTTTCACCTGGTTTTCTTTCTCCACCTCACACACTCCGTTAACACACTATGAACGGAAAATGCAATGACCATGTTGAACTGCACCTCACAAAGGGTTGACATTGGCATACATCTCTGCCTGCCCTCAGAAGTACTTTGCAGTTTTATCTCCAGACTCTGCCAGGGCAATCTGTGTGTTCAACTCTATGCACATGCCCCTTCCTCCTTCCCTCCCAGGATGGGTGAGCCTTGCCAGAGGGTCAGACACCCAAGTCACCAATCCAACCTGGATCACTGCAGCATATGCAGGGCTTTCTCCATCTATGCAGTGGCGTACAGGAACAGGTAAATGCTAGAATCAGTAGCAGCTATTGCAGAACAGTATATTTACTGACAACTATGGGAGCCAGTGCCCACAGTTGGTGCATTATGGCCAGCCCTACCACTGCAGATAGCACTATTAGCATCTTACTATCATCATCACACATGCCAGCGGATAGTGGACTGCTACTGTGTAGACAAGTCCATTCTGGTAGACAGCAATATATGTGTAACATTAGTCTTCTTGGCTACAGTGGTCTTCCAGCAACCTCTACTGGACACATTAGGGTTATCGCAGTCATCATGTGTATCCTGTGCCTGTCCCTCAACATCATGATGCTACATGTGCAAGAACATGTCTGGCTCCCCCAGAATTTGGAGGACAGACCCACCAGCATATTGGCATTTTTCAGCACAGCTCTTTTCCCTAAAGTCTTAGAAGCCATAGGCTGCACACGCACCCATATTTAATCTCATGGTCCTCAGTGAGTGAAATACAACAACAAAAATGGTTTTCACTCCCACAGTTGTCAGCTAGTGTGCAATACCTTGGGCATTATAAATAATGTGTCTGCATTACAGACAGGTAGTTCCTGTGATTCAGATTTATGGCATACATCTGACCCATATCAATAGTTTATGAAAGGTTACTTCCCATAGGGTAATCTAGTTGGTAGGTACATACCTAAGAGTGTTACATAGGGCAATATACTGAGATGCCATGCAAGCAGGCAGCAAGCCACATTTATTGCTGTGACTGCTATGTGATACAGGTGATGGTGGATATAACTTGGAGCCATGGTTGATGACCACTATCTCAAACCACCAGACGATGGTAGAGATGCCTTACAGCAAAGTCTCTGCAGAGACGCAGTGTCATGCAGCATGTGTTCAGACAGTCAAATGGATGCTTCTACTGTTTGTACATAGCAGGTGGGTCATTTAAATATGCGTCAAAGACCTCCAGCAAAAAAAATATTTGAGATATGTGCCATGAGCAACTTCAGCAGGGAAATGTCCCTGCAGGGCTCACCATATGGGTAGGACCAGCAGTGAAGAACAGGGCATAGAGTCTGGGGATAAACAGGCAGCAGTGGTATCATATGTGAGGCAGAAGCAGGAGCGAAACATTACAGCAATGAAAAAAAAACAGCATCTGGTGCACAGCTTTGGGCTATGAAACAGCCAACACAGACTAAAATGATGCAATGCACTGCCACACCCAGTTCATGCAAGGCAGTGCATGAACTGACCATTAGAGGAAGAGGGGCACAGTGTATTTATTTTTTTATTTATTTTAAGTTTGATTGCCAGGGTAATTTACTGATGTCAGTGGACTGATTGCAGGAGCAGCCAAGGTGAGTACAATCACACTGCTTAATTAGAAACAACAGACAAAAGTAGAAAGAACAATCTAGACAGATCAAATTAACATTTTTTAATTACTGTAATAAATTTCAGATACGATAGCTAAGACAAATAATATAGTATGAGCAGAAGGAAAATATAAGAAAGGGGTATTGAAGAAGGAAGAAAAAATACCTGCTCAGTGTAGAGGTTGCACACCACTTTAATGTACAAAACAATAAAAAATCTTACGTAAACTAAGCATTTTCACATCTGCAGGGCTTCATCAGAGTTAACATAAACCTTATAAATTCCATTTTTATATAACCTTAAATTACATAATTTCCTGTTTTGCACCCATATTAAGCAAATTTAAAAACACTAACAGTTTAAAACTAATTGAACAATCCAATATAATATACAACAGTAACTTAATAAAATTCAAAAAACATTGTATGCAAATGAAAAAAATAATGTTGTAAACCATGCCCACATAGACAACTTAAGTTCAATCAGTAAATAGTTACATACAAAAAATGTTTTTGCATCACAAGTCCTGCAAGTGCAACCTAACCAAAACATATATACATGTTTGGATATTTGAAGGTATAACTCCAAAGACAAACACAGGCATCAATATCCTCTCAGTTTTCCAAAATATTATATGTGTGTTTCTAAAGTGCTTATATAATATTAGCTCTCTTCTTCAAAAATTATTTTATGGAAAAATAGTCATTAATTCCAGGGGGTGATATGGGCATTTAATCTAATCTGCTACTCTGTTTCTCTAATCTCCACATCTAACTTCAGATCACCACCCTTCTCTCCAGTTTTTACTCTATCAGTAATAAAAAACAAAAAGTATTTGAAATCCGCGCATTTCATACTGTGCATATATAATGCACTACACACTTTCTTGTTTTTTATATCCTGAATGTGCTCTGAAATTCTCTCCTTTAATTTCCTAACTGTTTTCCCAATGTAAAACACCAGGCATGCTGTGCAAGATGCAACGTAGACAACACAACTTGTCTCACAATTACATTTGCCTGGACACTCAAGATTCCTATAATAACCAGGGATAGAAATATGGGGGTCCATCATTTATATATTTACAACATCTGCAAAACCCACATTTGCCCATGTGAGGTCTATGTATACTGGGCTTGGACTGTTGGAATGATTCCAATAACTACTTAAGATTTCTTCCTCTACTAAATGTTATTGTTGGTCTCTTCCCCAGTTTTAATTTCAGATTGTTGTGAAATATACCTTCCCAGAACATGTTAAGTTTGGAAATAATCTCTTGAGAGCATTCGTTGAACTCAGTAATCATTACATCATGCCCAGATTTACCTGTCTCCTGCCGCAAAATATTCTGACCATTGCTTTCTACTTTCAAAATAGGGGTAAATCTTCCATTTCTATTTTTTACAACATCTGTCTTAATTTTAACCAAAGATTCAAGAGGACACCCTCTGTCTAATAACATATCAACCAACTTGTTCATCTCTAATGCAAAACATTCATCATCACTGGTCAGTCTAGACAGTCTGACCATCTGACCCTTAGCTATGCTCTTCATATGTAGCAAAGAGTGACAACTATCAAATCTCAAAAGGGAATTTGAATACTTTTTTTCTAAAGATAGTAGATGAAATAGTACATCATACTATTTATTTATTTATTTTTACATTTGTTAACTGGGAAAGTCTGACTGGACACAGGTCCATTTTCAGCGGAGGCCTGGGGAGAAAAGCTCCACAGGAAATCGTATATAAGAAAACAATAAGAAATATAGGCAAACAATAAGAAATATAAGTAAACGATAAGAAATGTAATAGAATACATATGTGCACACATGACGAAATACATGAGGAAAATGTTAACAAGCTCTAGTATCTATAGTACAATATACATAAAAAAACGAAGAGATACATAATGATTAGAGTTTTTTTTGTGGTGTTTGTTCTATACAGTATCTGGCAGTGAGTTGGAACATATCAGTGGATAAACACGTATATCAGAGGAAACAGCATGATCCCTGAGAGTCCTTGCAACAGTGCAGTAGGGTGGATTAGCCAGGGGTGTGACATGAACAAAGCCAGGTGTTTCTAAAGTGGATTTTCAGGAGTTTTTTTTAAATGGTTAGCAGAGATGGTGGAAGTAATTTGACTTGGGAGTGAATTCCAGGTTCTGGCAGTGGTGCATGCAAAGAGAGATTTTCCTGCATCATTTTTGTGTTTGATGACATTTAAGAAGTTTTGGTTGGTAGATCTTAAGGTTCTAGTGGGGATGTAGGGCTGAATTAGCTGCTGAAGAGCTGGGGTTTTGTCAGGAAGGTAGTAGATCTTGTGTGCTATTGTGAGTTGATTCAGTAGGAGTAGGTGAGGCAACTCCAGCCAGTTAAGTTGCTTAAGGGATAGACAGTGGTGGGATCTATAGGAGGCGCCAGTTGCAAACTTGGCTATCTTGTTGTAACAAGCTTCCTTTTTGTTTAGTTCCATGCGGTGGAGATTAGTCATGATGCAGGAGGCATAAAGGAGGATGGATAAGAGGTGAGTTCTAGCAATAGTGGCTTTGGTATGATTAGTGATGAAGATCAAGATTTTTATTTACTTTCTTGATTGTTTGTGCTATGTGTATGTCAAATTTTAGATTATTGTCTATTTTAATGCCTTAGCAGTTTTGTGTGTGTTGTTAGGGTGATATGAGTATTGTCAGTGGAATGAATGGTAAACTCTTTATTTGGGGGAGGAGATCTACCAGGGATAAAGAGCATTAGTTTGTTTTTTTTTTGGGGTTAAGAATAAGTTTAATGTTAGAGAACCAAGTTTCGGCTAAAGAAAAGTTATTTTGAGTGAGGGTTAGTAGTTTATTTAGAGTGGGGGCGGCACATATAATAGTGGTGTCATCTGTGTATTGCACAACTAAGGCAGAGGGGAAGGATGAAGCTATTTGGTTTGTAAATAGAGAGAACATCAAAGGACCAAGGATGGAACCCTGAGGCACTCGTACGGTTACTGGTAATGGGGGTACAATTGGTCTTGCCAAAGGACTGCTTGCTGACGGCCTGATAAGTAGCTGTTGAACCATGATAGGGTGGAAGAGCTCATGTTAAGGGTATTTAGAGTTTTGAGGAGTCTATGGTGGTTAACCATATCAAAGGTTTCAGATAGATCTAAGAATATATAGGATACAAATAATTCCCTGTTTCTGTGGTGATTAACTATGTTGGTAAATGAGAGTAATGCTCTAGTGGTGCTGTGGGAAGGTCTAAAGCCATGCTGAGATTTAGATAATAGATTGTTGTTTAGGAGGTACTGCATTAGTTGAGAATGAACTACTCTCTCCAATATTTTAGATAATGGAAATAGAATTGATATTGGGTGGGAGTTTGTGAATTCAAGAGAGTTACCTCCTTTGTGCAGTGGGATAATGTGTGATATTTTCCACGTCAGGAACTTTACATTCTGTTATAGACCTATTTATGAGAATAGATATGGGGTAGGCTATAGCCTTTGCAGTTAACTGAAGGAAGTCTGCTCTGAGATTGTCAGTGGCTATTGTGGTTGGTTTACGTTTTTTGAGGAGTTTGGCTATGGTCTTAGTGGGAACTGGATTTAGAGAAAAGCTGGGGACATGTTTAGTGGACTGGGGTGGATAGGGGTAGTTGTTGAACTGGGGCTACTAGTACTATTTTGGGTGTTGGCAAGGGCTTGGACTGTTTTAGTAAAATAGTTGTTAAAATGAGTGGGGATGTCCTCTTAGTTGTTTGGTAATACAGGGGTGGTGGTAGTAGGTTTCCCTGGGTGAAGTAGACTATTTAATGTGGCCCAGAATTTTTGAGGGTTGTGAGCATATTTTTCCCGCATGGATTTGTAGTAATTGTTTTTTATCAAGTTTAATTTGCCTTTTGGCTTTCTTGCAAAGTTACAGACAGTTTTATCTTAAGGTAGTGGTTTTGGATTTCTGGTATTGTGGCAAGGTTTTGTCCCTTTCTTTCATTATAGTCTTAGTATCTTTTGTTAGCCATGGGGCATAGTTAGATTTGACTCTAGTGGTACGGGAGGGTGCGTGATGGTTTAAGATGTTTTAGGAAGGTTGAGTTGAAGTGTTGCACAGCTTCATCTAGTGGTAGTTGTTTTAGGGAAGTCCAATTACAACATTGTTAAGCGTTTATTAGATCATTGGTTCTGAGAGACTTTCTGTTACATACTTCTCTAAGGATGGGTTGGTTAATGTGGTGGGGTTTGTTCCTAATTAGATAGGTTGCCTGATAGTCACTCAAACTGTCTGGTAGTCAGCCTGACTCATGTGCGAGAGTGGGATCAGATAGCAGAATCCAGTCTAGAATGGAATGGCATTTGGTTACCTTGTCAATTCTAGTGGGGGTAGATATAATTTGGGTGAATCCATGAAGGTTAATGTGGATGGAGGGATTGTGGCTGATACAGTCTGAGCAGTTAATGTTAAAGTCACCTAATAGTATGGTCTCTTGTGGAAGGGAGGTTGTCATCCAATTTAGCAGGTTTTCCATTATAGTAATATTATTGCCTGGTGGAATATGGCCACCTGCAATAATTATGTGTTTGTTGGCATTTAGTTTTAATTTGGGAAGAATTAGCACTACATCTTTAATTTCCTGTGAATTACAACCAGTTTGTTCTATATTGAGATTAGTTTAGAATAATATTGCTACTCCACCACCCTTTTTCCCTAACCTATCTGTTTGTATAACATTGTAACCAGGGCAGTGATCTCATTATTGTGGTGTTCTGATTTAAGCCAAGTTTCAGTTAGGACAGTGATATCTGGTTTATATACTGCTAAGAGGGCATGAAGGTCCTGAGTTTTGTTCAGTATGCTTCTTACATTTAAGTTTAACAGGAGGAGAGATGAGGTAGGTCTTAAGTATAGAGGATTTGACTGACTTAAAGTTGAGTTGGTTGTAATATTGGGTCCTGGATTAGGGTATATGTCTCCACAGCAAGTGAGTTGTTGGAGAAGGTATAGGTAGAGTTTAGTTAGTTTGTGTATTATTTTGATTTGTTTTTGGGAATAATGTGATCTAATTTTGCTTGCTGGCTTACTATTTAAGTAGGAAAAGGTTTTGGAGGGGGAAAGGTCACATGGTGATATGGAGAAGTTTTGTAGTTTTATTGCATTGTCTAAGGATCTGGTCTGACCTGGTAGTGAGGTGTTGATATAAACTTTTGTGTGGTAGGAGGAGGAGATGATGGACAGAATGTATAGAGAAAAGATAGTTAATTGGTATAGAAAGGCCATTAGAAGTTGTGTTTTGGGTGGGGAGGACATATTTTGTTGTACTTGAAAAAGTGGGAGTAATTAGTAGAAAGCTGTTAGGGTGTAATTAGTTAAGCGATGTGAGGAAGAGCAGTATACAGGGTGTGGTGAGGTAGATTGTTATGGGGTAGTATAGGTGTGAAGTGATTGGGTGATTGGGAGGGAGAGCTGATTGGAGGGTGTGGTTAGTAACTATAAGTGTAAGTGATAGGGAGGTGGGTGGGAATGGGGGAGCAAACAGAGCAGGGTAGCACTGTCCTGAAGGTAAAGCAGTTGTAGAGAGAAAAACAATCAGTGAGGAGGTAAGGGAAAACAGTACAGGAGATTTATGCAGTTTAGTTATACTATCCTTCTTGATGAGTATGTCTAGGAAGTCAATTTCACTGTCATTAATTCTAGATGTAAATCTTAAAAACCCAGTTGTTGTATTAAGTATTCCACAAATTCCAAACCTTCCTCAACAGTACCTTTTCAAGGAATATCATCCAAAAACCACAAGTAGCATTTAATTTGGTTGTGGTAAACAGAGTTAAGCACATATTCCCCCAGATTCACAAATCCTCTGTGTAAGACTAAATAAGTCTTACTCGGAGGCTGCAGTTGAATGGTATGACGTCAGCGTACCATGAATATTCATGAGAGCACGCTGACTCAACCGTAAGTCTTACACAGACCGTGTAGGAAAGCAGGGGGCGTGTCCGACTGCCGAGCAGTCTGAATGCCCATGCCCCTGCAAGGGTTCGAAAAGTAAAATGAAAACACACAAGAGCGAGCCCGCTCAAATGTCCATGCACCCAACACCACACTCCCTGACATTGTAAACCCCCATCACAGTTATAAAAAGTAAAACATTAATTTTATTTCATATTTGCGCTTGTGTGCACGGGTGTGCCCATTGCTTAGCTGCAGTTAGTAATTCCAACATGGAAGAGCATAAGAAAGAAATGTTTATGCAAATCACACCAAATAGCAATAGCATAATGGTAGCATGTTTGCACAAAGTGAAGGCATTCACGGTTTGAGTCCCTCCACTCCCCTTCTTATTTATGTTTTAAATCAGTTTTGAAATAATACCTGACATATATGATTAAAATATTAGTAAAAAGCAGTGAAATGGTCTATGTATCAGTGAAGAAAATATATATTTTTAAAGGATCCTGATATATAATTGCCCGCAGTTAAGTAGTGCTTTACCCAGCGCAATAGAGTTGCCCAGAGTTAAATAGTGCTTTACCCAGTGGAATAGAGTTGCCCATAGTTAAATAGCACTTTATGCAGTGCAATAGAGGTGCCCATAGCTAAATAGCGCTTTAACCAGTGCAATCTGTTTGCGCTGACATGCGCGCCGTGCCAATCAGGGCAATGTGGAGCAACGTCGAGCAAAGTTGCTTAAACACAGCCACACCCACTAGCCTGTCTGGACAGTATTAAAATAAAATGAATGACAGGGTTCGAACCCAGGAATCGGTGCACCATAATCAAAGTACTGAACCACTAAGCCATGACAGCTTAGGAGAAACAGCCACTGTTAACATACACATACTTAGAAATGGTAGATTAACCATTACTAAGCAGGTCTGCAGTCAGCCAAGAATTTTCAAAAATGGCCAATCACAAAAAAGTGTGGGAAATGCGGCATATTTAAGCCCCATAGGTGGGAATACTCATCATAACTGATAGTAGCTCACATCTGCAGTTAGAATGGCTGGTGCTGGAGAGGGTACATGCTTCTGCGCACAATATTGGGGCACTGAGGAGTCAAAATACATGGTTTGGCTCCTTGTCCACTGTCTTGAGTCAAGACTCCTGCAGGGCTAGTTCCAAGGAATGGAGTACAAGGCAGAGGCTTGCAACCGGTTAGCTCATGACCTCACCAGTGTCAAAGGCGTTCCTCGGACTGGTGAGCAGGTCCATCACCACCATGCAGACCTGAAGAGATGGAAGCAGGACCACCTGAACCAATGGATACAGGAGGCCCGTGGGAGGCAAGATGCCCCACAACTGAGTAGGTAGCCATGGAATGCAGTATGTAAGACTTGATAATTGATTCTGTATAATGGATAGGTATGTCTTAATATCCCTTCATTTACTTCACAGCTGCAGGTGATCGTGCTGCGAATCAGCAAGCCTATGCAGATAGGCTGCTAAGTTAGTGATTATTCTGCAGGTATTGTTATATAAAATAGGGGAGAAAGCATGAAAGAAAGTGTTGTAGTCCAATAATATAGCCATAAAATGCCCTGAATAAGTCCTCTGCATGTACTGTCATATAAAAAAGTCAGAGAGCCAGAAAAAGAGTGTAGTAAACTATTAAGAAAGGTAAAATATGTCCAAAATAATATCTCTGCAGGTACTGTCATATAAAATAAGTGAGCGAGCCTGAAAAAGAGTGTTCTAACCTATCAATAAAGGTATAATATGTCTTGAATATGTCCTCCATATGCACTGTTATATCAAATAAAGCAGCGAGCCTGTGGAAAAGTGTGTAATGTAATTAATAAAGGTATAAAACCCGGAGTGTGTCTGTGTCACTTAATTTGAAATGTTGTTGTACCCTTGCATTATACAAATAGTACTGTTTTAATAAGTGCTGGCAACCCAGAGTTGTGCAGTCCCATCTAAAGTGGGTGATGGAAGTGCTAGTAGCTGTGAAGCATATATACAGTCCTCAACAGTCAGTTACTGGCTGGTATGCATAAGTAAATCTGGCACACGAGTAGCATGTTAATGTGTTCCCCAGAAATGTGAGTGTGCTTCAAGAAATGTAGGGTTCTGTACAAACTGAAGTGAAAATGTCATGTGAAAACATCCAGATATTTAGATAAAGAAATATAAATGAAATTAAGAAATATGTAGCAATAACATCTGCATCTTGGATAGTTAGTATGTCAGATATAGGTCAGGTGTATATTGAACTAGCCAAACCTATTACACAACCTAATGCATGTTGGCAAGTGTAATAATACATGTAAGGGATATATACTTGCAGTCACTAGGAATGTAGTGTAGACTAAAAGTACTTATAAGATGTTAATTGAGGTTTCTTTCTACACCCTACTGTATGTGCATAAACCATGCAATTCCACACCTCAATGGGTATGTGTAATCTCAAATATTTGTTGGGACACATGTCCTATTGTTCTATAAATATTTGCATTCACTTTGATGCATGTGCCCTGATCAAACACCACAATCATGGTGGCCTGTTGCTACCAATCATCCCTGCATGCTTTTGGGATATCCACTGTCATTCAATATATGCATGTGTTATGCTTGCTGTTCAACTGTTGGAACCCTGGAGTCTTGGGTTAATGGGAATATTACTGCATGCTGTTACAACTAATCTGGAATGCTGTTGTTTATGTTGTAATTA
The DNA here is from genome assembly GCF_019279795.1 of Protopterus annectens. Classification (NCBI taxonomy): domain Eukaryota; kingdom Metazoa; phylum Chordata; order Ceratodontiformes; family Protopteridae; genus Protopterus; species Protopterus annectens. Next base: position 1,181,962,501 of record NC_056733.1, on the reverse strand, counting down.
AACACACCTAATCACAGAACGTATGGGAAGGCCAGTCCCAGTGGACCCACCTATCCCTCCTCAGCTGGCAAGTGCACCTGGCACCAGCAGGTCCGGTGCCCAGCCCGGGCTCCCCTCTTCCATTGGTCCTGTGCCATGTTCGGGTGGAAGTGCTGCAGGGGATGGGGCTCGTCCTTCCCGTGCAAGCATGGGCGGAGAAGGGCCACCTGTCACCCTTTGAAGGGTCCGGGCTGTGGTGCATAGGGAGATCCAGCATTCAGTCGCTGATCCCCTATGCCAGCTCGAGGCGAGAGTGGCGCATCACATGGGTGAGCCTGCCCATCCTATGAAGCCCCCAGCACAGCCACCCTCGGGGCTGTGAAGGTGCAGTGGTGACTGCCCATGGGTGGGGATCTCAGTTCCACTGTTACCATCTGTGGGCTCATGGGTTTGCGATTTCCAAATATCCATCCCAGTCAATTGTGTTCACCCACCCCATGTGTCATATACTGCCCCTATATGCATCTTGTTTGTCTTGCCTGTTAACCTCCCCAACCTACCTCCCCAAACATACCTACTTCCTCTACCTCACTTTCCACTCTCACCTGAAAAAAAAAGGGCAATCTGTACCCACAAAAAAATTACGCCCCATACATAGCTGCCCATTTCACACACATGTCCGCTGGACATGTAAACTGATAATTATAATTGGCAGTACAACATACTTTGTTGTCTTCACCCCTTTCCCAGGGGTGGAAGGTTTCAAATATCACTCCAAATTTATTGCATATGCACAGCTGTTGCTGGTAAAGAAATGGGCAGCTATGGACCTTTCCTACACCCGTCCTACACATCCCGAGCTTGTTTACCTACTGTCTGTCCCTCTTTGTGCCCCCTTTTTTCAACACTTTCCTATCTCCCCATTTTCTTTTCTTTCAAAGAAATTAGCACTGGGGTTAGCGGGAGTTAAGCACTTTTAAGCAGTAGTAAGCAGGTTTAAGTGAGTGTGCGCATGTGTGCACTTAGCTAAGCATCGTTAAGCATTGCGCAAACCTGCGCAAACCCGCTTACAACTGCTTAAAAGTGACTTAGTCACTCTATGTCAGGGCCCTTTCTCTGCTCAGCAGCAAAAGAAAAAACCTCTACCAGTCTCAAACCCCAGACCATTGACACGATAGACTGCATGAATTACCACTAAGCCACAGCAGATATATAAATATATCATGCATTACAATGAGGGAATGTAAATGGAAATTAGGAATGGCATAGCACAAATCCTGTTCTGTTGGCCTTTATCAGCAGTTGTTATGGTATTGCATGACATGACTGTGAAAAGAGAACCAGCCATTCTAGCAGGGAATAATGTTACAGTAGCACCTTACAAACACCACACAGTATCAGACCAGGATAAACACTGGCAAAGTTGAACTGGGCAGAGGCCAGACTCCCCAACTGTGACTGCTTTACATGGATGTCCCTGATTTGTAAACAAATGTTAGCTTTGCCTCTCTGAATTACTCTGAAAAGTACTAACATTAGGCAGAAAAGTGGAGAATCACACTTAATGAATAATGTCAATAGGTGAGAGTAGACACTGCTTGCACGTCAGAAAAGGTGCAGTAATACATATGCTCTGATTCCCAAGAAAGTCTCAACTGCAATATGTCTGTAATATATTGCAGGTGTATCTCACTTATATGTACCTTTCACTGAGGCCGTTCAAATATATACCTCAGAGTATCTGAGGCCTGGCAGAGGCAGAAACACACAGGCATATCAGCATTCCTGCTGTTACACACTCTGAAAATAGCTTTGGAAGGAGTTCCACAATCATGCCCTTATGTAGGAGTACAACACAGAAATATCACAGGATGTAGCCATGTACTGCTAGCAACCAACTGTGACAATGCCATTGTGCCAGTGCTGAAAAGACTGGTGTGGTGCACAGACAAAGAATAATAGGCTAACCTCTAGCTACCATCTGGATATGTCCACAGGTGGGAGCTACGCAGACAGATTACTTGCCTTGATAGACTAACGGGTACACAGCAACCCTGTATGTTCAGCAAGATAAACCTCACACGATAATAAAAATGCTCTTTGCAGTTCTGCACCCCTAACCAAAGGTATGACATACCTGTGTATTCAGGCAAAAACAAGGGTGTAGGTAGGCATACTCAGTACTGAAATATGTCCAGTTGTGTTGAGCAGCCTGTGCTAATGTCAACACAAACAAACCACAAACTGTTCAGAAGTGAGTAACTTAATAATTAAAGTATAGCAGTTCACAAACAGTGCATGTGCCACAGGAATACATTGCAATAACCATATTTGTATGGCAGTTAATTGTCTAATTCAGAAAGAAAGTACATACTCCCATGTATCCTGTGTTAGCATTTGGAGGGGTGAGTACATGTCTACACTGAGAAGTGTGTACTGGAAGCAGCAACATTCAGGTTTGAGTACAACATGCATATCACTGGCTACAACCCTAGCTTCAGGTAAGAGACATATACCAACCTTCTGACTGACACAACGGTGTTCGGAACAAACAAGCATGGGCCCACCTTGGAAAGATGAAAGGGCTACACCTACCTAACCTAGCATTTTATAGCAGTGGGCTGCAATCACAGTGAGTACTGCAATCACCACACAGCAGGCTGCATGCAATTACTGAATGGTGGACAGCAATTGGTGCAGAGGCTGTCACATGCACATGTGCAGATACCTAGAAAAGCAGGCTGTATCTGCTGTCCACACATGCAATAATATCATTGCAGGAACAGGGAGATAGAGAGTGAGAGCAAGAGCGAGAGAGAAACAGAGACACAGACAGAGACACAGAGAAAAGAGACAGAAACAGAGACAGAAACAGAAACAGACAGAGAAAACCCAAAACAAACAACCAAAAAAAAAAAAAAAACAACAAAACAGTAACAACAGACGGAGCAGGGAAAACAAAGGAAAGGTATGTAACTCATATGTATGTGCCGGCATGTAGTAGATGTTCCTGAAGAGTACTCTAAACACTGCACATCATCCATATGTGGCAGCAGTACATATCTATCTGTATCTGCACATGTGCATAGGACAAGGGACATAATGCAACTGTTAGTGAAGGGTGGACACATATATGTCATTGAAGGTTGTTATGTGCATATATCTATGTAGGTCGTAGTGTGAGACATAGAAAACAGCATGCAGTGCTGATATATGTCATGTGGTGGTTAAACGTTGTGGGACTGATTTGTCAGATCTGCTGTGTTACAGCCAGTGAGGCCTGCTAAAGCTACATGGGCTGAGGACACCAAAATGCATTCTGCACAACACTGTGCAATATAATCACATAACTGTACATCCCACAACTGTCGCATAAGTGATTTCCCCACCATGAAAGGTGGACTGTACATGTACCTATATGTACATCTATATGTACAGCAATGGATGTGTACATGTATGTGTATGGATATGTGTGTATATATATATATATATATATATATATATATATATATACATATACACACATACATATACATATATATATATATATATATATAGAGAGAGAGAGACATGGGGTCATATGTACTGCAACAGGTGTGTGGTGACCAAGGCATGGAGACAAGTGTCAGTACTGCAGTGCCATTCTTCCTTTCCAAAACACTGTAGCCATTAACTACCACATAGGTATAAATCTACCTAACACTGAAGGTGTGATAAGGGAACATAGGACACAGGTGGACAGTAGCCTCCCCTTTGATAAAGACAGTGCCACACTATACTTGTAATCTGTCTATGTGGTATGTGTCATGACAACAGGTGTGTCATCTAGGGAAATATAGGTCAGTGTTCCCCTCAACCCATCACAATATCCTGTGTGGTATGTACCTCACATGACAACTACAGCAAGTGGAAAGGCCACAGACATACCTCACAAAGGGTGATACTGGCCTCAACCAGATGCCCTATGCAGATTAACTCACAAAACCACAGCTAAACTGTATTGCATACTGCCCACACAGAGGTGACCTCTGCCGGACATACAGAGGTATGTAAGACCCATAGCTATATATAGCTGTGTGACAACCACCATGGCAACATATCACAATCCCTCCAGTCTACATGCTCTAGGGCCCTAAACCTCGTCAGCTCACTAAACAGCACATGCTGGAGGGATAGGTTCCTATCTCAGAGATATGCCATACTCTGGAATAGACAACTTAGCAATAGCAAACAAGGCTCCTCATTAGCAGTTGTCATAAATACCCCTGATGATTGTTTGGGAGATTGGTAATACACCCCAGGAATCCCCTCTGTGGTTCTGGTTGACAGGGGCAAGTGAAACCAAAGTACATGTGTGGCAAAGGCCAGGGTAGCATATGGCTAGGCTGCTGTAGGCACTAGGGCCAACAGCATCTCACCTATCTATGACACTATGCACTCACACATGTACTCAATGCAATACCTGCTATGTGAGGTTGAATAAGTGTAAGGCTGAATGTGTGCAAGGTCTGTAAAGGTGTGATAGCATAGTGTGAAGTTGTATCTGACATGGCAGTGTCTATCCTAGCTGTGAGGCTAGCAAAATATGTGTATGTTATTGTTAGGCAGACATAGTAGTATGGCATATGCTGTGATGTAGTTCCTTGTTGACGACTGTGGTGTCCCAATGTAGGCTAAAACAATACACGTATGCTTAGTGAGTGGTACTGCTTGTGAATCTGACTCCCATATGAACTGTAGTACTACCTGAAGCTGTAGGCCTAAACAGCACAGTATGGTGTGTGTTCACTTTGCTTGGAAACACCGTTTTGTGTGTTTCCTGTAGTCTGCACAGAGAACATAACTCAGGCATAATGGTTTGTAAGTAGTGGCACACAGTACTGTATGGTACACAGGTAAAGCTCATTTGTGTTGGCATACAGTGGTGTGTTGCATGTTTGTCTGATGTGTGTGTAATTATGCCTGTACCATGGCCACAATCATATGTGTGTTACAGGGTATACGTGTGTATCTAGCAACATATATACTCTGTTATAGCAGTATGCCACCTATATTAACAACTGTGCACATATGTTAGGCAGGGCTATGGCATCAATGACTAGGGTGGTTTACTGGTACTACTGTAACTGTACTTTACATTCATTGCAATGGATGACATCTTTGTTCGTGCATTAGCATGATATATACCCCTGTGGCGAGGTTGTGCATTGTGTCACAAACAGTGTGCCAGGTACTGTTGTATACTGGTTTGATATATAGAGTGTGCCAGGCACTGTTAGTCAGGTGTGGCCTGAGAACCAATATGTGGTATTGAATGTGTGTATCCTCTGACAGACAAACGGATGGTATATATGGCAGTGAAGTGATATCTGTGGTTAAGGGTGTAAAGTGTGCCACAGGACTCGCTCACACATATTGTTCATTTCTCTTTCAGCCTGATGGCCCACTAACGTAACCCTTCTTACACAGCAGAAGAGGTGATCCAGCAGAGCATGGTGCAACACTACACACTGTTGTTTTCCAGAAGCAGCCAGCACCAGCATGAGTGGACTGCACTGTGGCAAGATCTTGTTCATCGGGTAAATGACATAGGCATGCATAACCTGACATATGAGCAGGTACGCCATCACTGCAGTGATTTAATTAGACATGTCCAGTGGTGTGTGCCTGATATTCATAGCCAACAGCTTGCCACAGGTGGTGGGGTGGCCATTCATCCCCCCCTCACCAGAGTGGAGGAGCTGCTGCTAAGCGTGGTGGCTCCAGGACAACAACAGCAACTCCCACAGATATGTGTTGTCATGGAGGCTGGAACCACCCAGCATGTACACATGGAGCGTGCAGGTAACATGACCTATCTGTAGACTACAGTTACCTGTATTGTTAGGTTATGTCTACGTGAGATGTGTACTGTGTGTTTAGCAGTTGTGCTGCCTAGTGTTGTGCAATACTGATATTTGGAATATTATCTGTACACCTATGACTGTCAACTGTTGTTCTACTGTAGTTTAGCAAACCCACAGTAGCAATGCTACAGTTGTGGCCACTGACAAACTCTCCCCTATTCTCGTAGGTCCCTCTGGTGTGACAGCAGGGCAGACGATCCATGCTGGTGAGTGTGGTATAACTGCAATGTTGGTAATGAAATGTGCATGTCATAGGTGAGGTGTAGGCCATGTACACGTAACACAACTATGCATAATGCATGCCGTGCATGTTTGCTGTAAGACGTTGCACAGCTCAGTAATGTCAGTAGCTGCCTCAATGACATGCAATACACAGAGCATCAGACACAGTTGTGGCAACACCGTACTGCACATTGGATAGGAATAGTTGCTACAGCTGTACACAACATAACACGTTTATCATACGCAGTACACCTCAACATGCTACATATAGCGTTACCACACACCTGCTGTAAGGTCACACTTCAGTATCCCACATGTCATACACACATGATAAACCTCAGGGATAGAGGCCTATCATGGAGCTGTGCAACACTCTTCAACACATAACACAGTCATGTTAGGCAATGCTCCCTATTGGGCACCCACACACCGATGTACAAAGTGGCTGTGTAATTGTGAACGTAGCCACGGCACTGCAGTTGAGGTACAGCATGCTAGGCGGTGGTCTGTCACACATTAGTAGCCGTGAGTGACAACATGATGCATGATGATGATGGCTCATGGTACTACAACCCATCCAGTTACAGTGACCACAGTACTACACATAGCAGTCATTGCTTTGCTCCTCAATGTTGTGTGTGTGCAAACATATGCACCGATACACAATATGCATAGCATGTTGTGTGTGTGCTTACATATGCCAGTATACACAATATGCATAGCAGTCGCCATCTGTACAAAGTGACACATATATGTCCTGGAATGCTATTGGGTGTATAGGTCACATGACACACATCGAGTATGTGTGGTGTTTAATGTTGCAGTCGTGTAGCATGCCATGTCATGGCTGGCACCGACATATCTGCAATATGTCCCACACTCACCATAACCACTGTACAATAGCCATGTCGAGCATTTGGATTCCTTCACGTCTACATGCACCACTCATCCCGTGTGTGTACATAGCATGCATGTGCTACATCTGTTCCCAGTATTATCTGCTATGGACACAGATACTGTAATCAAACATGGGAATCTATGTGTCACACAGATAACACATGCAGCCATGGTATGTATACCTGTGAGTGATGGTGCACAGCACATTGCAGAGCTGATAATACTTGCACAGCAATGTTGTTTCCATGTACACATTGTGTTCCAGGGTGTAGCCAATCACTGAACAACTACACACATGCATCAAAGCCATGTATACTGTCATTAAATAGAGCTGTCTACACTCGCACTGCATGGAAGTGAGTAACACATATTCTGCATGCTGACACATGTGAGGTGACTGTTTGCCTTCTCATACTGTCACCCACCTTCACCCACTATTGAGTATGTGTTGGATTGCTGGTGTGTGTGTGTGTATCTGCTGTAGTGAGGAGTGTATTTGTGTGCATGTGCTCATGTGTGCATGTGTGCATGTGCACATGTGTGCATGTGCGCATGTGTGCATGTGTGCATGTGTGCATGTGTGCATGTGTGCATATGTGCATGTGTGCTAACATCATGTACAGATTGTAAAGTGTGTTTCCTGTCTTCCTCTCACAGGTGCTGAGTTTGGGGTGGCTGAATGCAGCAGGGATCCTGAAGTCACTGCCACAAATAGTGGAGATTATGAGACATGTATTGTGTCACAGGCAGGTTTGACAGGGTCTGTCGGTCCACCAATCTACAGTACACAGTGTTCCACCCCATCTATGCGCACACTCATACTGCCAATACATCCCCCATCACCAATGGCCATAGCCAAGGGACAGCATATAGTTGGCATTGACAAGGATACTGTGGTACCCATGGCACTTGCATCCCCTCATAGCAGCCATACCCAGATTCCTGGAATGGTACCACATAGGCGGATGTCCATGAGTTCTCGGGGGAGCACCGCTGGTCGTATTGCCCCTGGCAGATGTGCTCTCACAGGTCTTACAACCTCGAGTATGTTCCGGGCTGTAATGCAGGCACAGGCACATATGGAACGGTACACCAGACAGGGACTAAGGGTGCAGAGGGCCCATTACACCGCTATCAATGACAGCATCCGAGACCTTGCCGGTGCCATCCGGAATTACACCGAGGTCATTGATAGACGTTGGGGGGAGACATTAGATGCCCTCCACAATGTGTTTTCCATAAGCCAAGACCATGCAGGATGGTTGAGATGTTGACGCGGACGTAAGCCAGCAACATCAACAGCTGTCAGTCGTTGCGGATGGCCCACAGATCACAGCCGCTCCCATAGTAGCAGTACCAGCCCCAGCAATGCTGGGGCTGTCCTGTCGATTGACCATCCTAGTAAACCATGTGCACGTGGCTCTGGCCAGTCCCAGCAGGGACATGGGTCCACTCGACATACCTCTGCCTCTGATGATAGTACTCATTCAGGGTTGGTACCCGATACTGTCTGTAGCACCCCTGCCAGGTAAAGGTACTGTGTCCGTGGCCAGAGACAGTGATCTGTACAGCCTGCGAGGTACAGTCTGTGGCTGTCCCACAACCTTCTGTATATGGCAACCACATGGAGGAGCTCGGTGCATGCAGACACACACACACACACACATTAACCAAACAACTAGGGCTCACACATACACACACACATTACATCAACATTGGCCCATGCTATACTGTTGTCCCACACACACACACACACACACACACACACACACACACACACACACACACACACACACACACACACATGTCGATTGGATGGGTCAATGTCGGGCTCTGGCAAACCAACAACACACCCTGTGCATATGATGACACCTGTGCCACCACCTGTCATCTGTAACTTTGATGCAGGAACAGGCTAACATGGTGCTGATGCACAGGGTGACATTATAGCAGTGTAGCAATATTAGCAAGTTGTCAACAGGAAAGTGTAATGATATCCTTGTAGGTATATCTGAGCAGGCATGATGCATCAAAGCTCTGATTGTCAATGTAGCATTGTTTACACCAGTGTTAGGTCTGAGTATGTATTGTCTGCCCATGTGCCACTTGGCTGAAGTGTATAGTGTTGCCAGCATGTGTTAGTGAGTGGACAGTACATGTGTGATGTGTGCAGTACAGATTAGCAAGTGTACATCTGTGAACATAGTGAGTGCGCACTGTCTGCATGTACGTGCATAGTGGACACATGGGACATGTGACATACCCTGTTTTACACATTGTTAACATCTAATAGTATCTCTTCATGGCCAGTATGCATTCTACTACAGATATGTACTAACATGGGTACACATGTGTGTATGACATGGGTTGACACTATGCTGTGGGTGATACTGTTAATATCTGTCAATGTTTTGCATGCTGGTAGCATACACAATCTCAACAGCATGACTATAACCAATCATTAGATGATGTCCTGACAAATGAAACACAGTTGTAGGGAACTCAGTAACAGTGGGATCCTTCCGGTACTATAGTATAAGAGTAACCAGTGGTATTGACCGCCACCTGTTCCTGGGACCACACCTGTTTGGCATGTAGGCCTCTTAGGTACATGCAAACACACTACAGATATTTCCATCCACATCTGGAAATGCATGCATTGGCCTACAATGCATTCTCTGGATGGGACACATATTCTACACAAGGGTATCATACAGACAGATACCTATTGCCCGACACATGCTGTATTGCACTAAGCTGACTATGGCATAGTCATCCACATTTACTATACATACTATCCCGACAGTACCACATAGGTGGTAGCCCCCAACATGTATGTTGGGTACCAATGTGTACCTACAGCCACGTGTTATGTCATCGGTCCCTTGGTATCCACATATCCAGAGGTATTGTGGAGTCCCTCGGTGTATCACATAAGACATTAGGGGCCTGAATGCATATCCATAAGGCTGTTGTACACCTATAATGACTGCCCATTATTGCCAGTCATTGTTGTGTGTGAACATATCTGACATATACTCCAGGCATGTACCCTCACTCACACAACTCTATAGTAACTGTCATAGGTGTGTGTGGCACAGATGACCTTGGCCACAGATCACTACAGTGGCCAGCCTTGTCGCATACATAGATATGTGACCTACGATCTGAGAAGCAGCAGCACAATCTGTCAAAGGAAACATATGTATTCATGTAGAATGCAGACTTCCTACCTATGTACTAATTGAGGTCACATGTACATATATTTATTTGCCACAGAGATACGTGATGTGTGCAATGCACATGCTGTTTTAATCCTGATATGTCATACCATAGTAAAAGCAAAACCCACACTGCATTGACCAACAGTGTCACACACTCAGCAATTGAAAGCTTCAAACCCCTGCCTTACTATGTTATGATACTAGAGAGATATGCATTAGCATGGCACACTATATGCTTTACTGGGTGCTTTGTTTTCTCCTGCTGTATTTGTAGGATGCTGACATCAGACTTTCCAAAGAGGAATGTACCTCTTTTAATGTGTTTTCCCAGTCTCCAAAAAGGGCACTCCTCTCAAAGGAAATCACACACATACTCACCCCAACACACACAGTCAGCAATTGCAGGATACAAACCCCTACCTAACTATGTTATGATATTAGAGAGAAATGCATTAACACAATGCGCTGTATGCCATACTGGGTGGTTTGGTTTCTCCTACTATATTTGTAGGATGCTGACATCAGACTTTCCAAAGAGGAATGTACCTCTTTTAATGTGTTTTCCCAGTCTCCAAAAAGGGCACTCCTCTCAAAGGAAATCACACACCCCACACACACACAGTCAGCAATTGCAGGATTCAAAACCTTACCTAACTATGTTATGATACTAGAGAGATACGCATTAACATGACGGGTTATATGCATTATTGGGTGGTTTTGTTTCTCCTGCTATATTTGTAGGATGCTGACATCATCAGACTTTCCAAAGAGGAATGTACCTCTTTTAATGTGTTTTCCCAGTCTCCAAAAAGGGCAATCTTCTCAAAGGAAATCACACACATACACACAGTTAGCAATTGCAGGATTCAAACCCCTACCTTACGCATTAACATGATGCACTATATGTCTTACTGGGTGGTTTCTTTTCTCCTGCTATATTTGTAGGGTCTGACATCATCAGGCTGGACATAGTAATGGTGTACACTTTGTTTTATGCAATCCCAGGAATGAGCCATGTGGGTTGGCAGGTGTCAACAGCTTGAACAGGACCACATCATTCTTAGCTTGTGTGATCTATCTGTGGACAAATTGACATTCCTTCATATGTCAACACATATTTATGCACAGATTGTTGGTTTTGTAACTATGACATGTATTTGGGATGTTGATAAAGGGCTATTCAAAGTATATGTGAGACATGTGTAGCTCCGTTCAGTGATGTATGTCCTGGGTGGCTGCCTTGCAAACAGTCTAGTATGTTTGGGAACCATGATCTGCACATGAACATACCACAGTTGGTAGGGTTGTGTGTTTGTCAGCTTCCAATAGCTCTGTTTATGACTTCAACCATGATGGACTCCATGGCCTTGCAGATCAGACTTCATAGGCTTACTGGACTATACTTCCCATGGTGTGTTGTGCACCAACACTTGTGGGGAGTGCCATATGTTGCTGTAACACATTCAATGGTTCCAGATCCTGTGGAGAGTGTGGAGAGAGTGAGGCTCAGACTGTTCAGGTGCAGGGTCTGTTTGTTCTGTAGTTCATTCATGACACATATAGGGAAACAATGTAATCCAAATGCTGCCATGGTTTTAGCTTTGGGGGGAGCTGTTCACCCATTCTACATGTGATATCTCCAGGTATGATGATAGGGACTTTCGTCAGTGCACAGTAGGTATGTATATATGGGCCTGTCTGACAGGATGTCGGCATTGTCAGTCAGGTACAGTTGGCCCTGACTCAGGACATATATGAGTGTACATTGCTATTTATGACATAGCTGAAGGAGGTGTCATGATTCCGTCTTGACTCCTTCGCAGCTACTCTTTTCAAAATACCAGGAAACCTGAGCACTAATCCCTGTTATACTCTTTTACACACTTAACACCCTACTGATCCTTTGTGATCAGTCTACAGAGTATATCATAATATCCTGGCATGTCCAGGGGTCAGTTTTGTGTGTACTCTCCAGTCCAGCTGGTGAATATTGTGATTTTGACACAATGTCACAACTGCCTCATGTACACAGACAACCCTCTCCTCCTCCCAACAAACTCAGATATATGTGAGAGATGCAACTATATACCACGAAGATACACTAAGTCACTGTTCATCCAAAAGTAGCCAAAAACACGGTAGTCACAAACAAACAATTTTAATGAAGCTTTCGGGTCTACACCCTTCATCAGCACATAAAATCACCTTACATAAGTTGCATTTAAATAGAGGAAACACTGAAAAACACATGATCAAGCCAGCCAACCAGATACAAACCAAAATTAATTATGCAAATAATTTAAAATGCATCACACCCAAAACTCTTAAAGAAGTTTTACTTATATTAATACAAAACAATTTTATATAGATTAAATATAGTTACATATAGATAAATCATTCATATCAAATAAGAACTTTTTTTAAAAAACTTTTTTTAAAAACTTTTTAAAAAGGTAGCAGCTCAAAGTTAGCATCATAAATTCTCCCTCTGACGCTTAATCAAAACTGGTTTGAGATTTACTGCTCCATTCAAGCCAGGCCATTTATCAGCCTGTAAACGTACTATCCACTCATATTCCTTCAATAACAAAAGATTTTCCAAGTCACCACCCCTATATATATATATAGACATACAGGAGGCTGAGCTCTCTCGACCCATGCCTGGCACAGTCTATCAGGTTGTGAAGGTAACACACACCATCAGTCTCAATAAACCTATAGCGACAGCAATCAAACCACATTATCACACATAAACATACTCGGAGGCTCTAAATAAACTCTGCCTAAGCAGCAGAGACCTCCACAGCAGACACACAAACAACTGCTACCCCACAACAATACCCACATATCACATAGTTCACATTGTCAGTGTGCCACACAGTCACTGCTCTTTGGGCTAAACAACACACTTAATACACTTGTAATAGGTGACACTTATTGTCAGACACACTGACGTCCCACTCACCAGGCTGAACAAGGGGATGGTCACTTTGAGCTGTCTGTCGGGTGCCAGGATCCGCCACATAACACATGCACTCAGGTCACTCCAAAGCAAGTACAGAAATGGCTCCATCATTGTCCATTCTGGTGCATAAAACCTCAGACGTTCCTCCCTGGACCACATGACATGATACATAGAGGAACTCTCTGATCATGTAGCCCAGGCCAGTATGACCCTGACCTTGTGTAGCATCTTACACTCACCAAGTACGATGTAACAGAATACAGACAAACTTATCACGTTTAACAGTTGGCTAACATATTGGTGTCATTCAAAGGGGATCCAGTGTCTGTCCGCCTGGGGTGACATGCTCGACATGCCACGTAGCTTCACTATGGACAGCTTGCACCTGTCACCCTTGGACTTTCAAATACTGGCTAAGGCTCTTGCTACCACCATAGTGCCTTTTTTAAACAGGGCTCAAAAGACAAACCCACCTCCATAGACATTACAGAGTAAATGAAACTAAGGGTAATGCTGCTCAACACCAGATGTGTTACCCTCAAATTGTGCCCACTCAGGACTCTCCTCAGAATGGAGAATAGCGATATCTGTGCACTAACAGACACCTGGTTCAGGCTCACAAATGCACACCAGAACTACCAGGTTATATTTCATACCATTCTTTCTGACCACAAGACTCAGAACGGCCAACACAAATAGGGGGATTATCCATATACATCACAGATATACATACCTCCGGGTTAGTAGGACTGCACGAAGCATCGCAGACCATACATATGCAACTAACATTGTGCAAAACTGCCTTTCAGTTTGTTACCTGCTACAGATCACCCGCCCCAACTCAGGAACCACACTCGGCTTTCCTGGGAACACTGGAGAATATGAAGGTCTCCCCAAACACCATTATATTGGGTGACTTCAAATACCCAAAAATTGACTGGGGGATACTACTCAAGCCCCAACACCCTCACCCAACAGTTGCTACTATTTGTAAACTCATATGCTATGGCACAACTGGTCACCACACCCACAAGAGGTGAAAACATATTGGACCTGATCATCACCAACATGGGGACTCTATGTTCCACACTAGCGATATACCCCTCATTGGTAAGATCAGGACATACATTTATCTCACTGGTCATCCATATCCTGTCCCCACACCCTTCCTGGGTAATCTTGGTGATCTTCTCAAAAGCAAACATCTCACTTCTCCAAACCAAGGTGGTATCCTTCAGAGACACTGGGACAGTGGTAAATACGGCTCAGACTGCTGAATCCTTTATATACACATTCTATGGACACCTAGTGGACTGCATGGATCGTGCTATCCCAAATAACAACAAGACTCACTCCTCAAATGGCAGGGGACCTGTCTGGTAGACCTTGGCCATTAATAAGCTATACAATGAAAGGAGCAAGCTACTACATGATAAAGCACAATCCCAGACAGGGAAGGCATCTGTGATCTGTACTAGCAGACAGCTACAATCACTCATGAATTTATCGAAGGCCCGCTTCTAACGGACAATTGCACCAGACACGTAGGACAATCACAAGGCCTTCTTCAGTTATGTCAGGAACCTGGGTGGACACTCACTGATATGCTGTGAGTTACTGCATACTGACTAAACATACCCTGAACCCACTGACATTGCCAACATCCTGGCAAACAGGTTCAGTGCAGATGTCACCCCCGCATCCCCCCTAAGGAGCAACTATCCATCCCAACAGAGTGTAACCTCCCTGACATCACAAATAAACAGGTGAGTGCTGCCCTCCCCAAAGTAAACAACACAGCATCAATGGGACCAGATGGTGTCCCGGCCTGCGTCTTACACGAGTTTCATGACAGATATAACCCTCACATTAAATCACTTTTCAATATCAGAGTTACTACAGGATATGTACCCAAGGAATGGCATACAGCGACAGTGGTCCAGCTCCACAGAGTTTGTGCCTAAATGGACCACAGACAATATCGCCCTAATATCACCCTATAAGCCTAACTAGCCTGTTCTGCAAAGCTATGGAGCGTATTGTCATGGGACTCATACACACAGACATCGGGAACCTACAGACACTGTGTCCTACAAATTTCAGCGTTGTTGTGGGCAGATCTTGCCTCTTGAACCTGTTCGTATTCTTTAAACAGTTACCAGGTCCATTGACATAGGGAAGGTTGTCCACACAGCCTACTTGGACCTTGCAAAACCCTTCAACACAATACCCCACTCGGCCATTATGCATAGGCTCACCAGCGTCGATATTGACACATATCTCACATGATGGATTGCTACCTGGATCAGGGATAGCACCCACATGGTCAGTATTGCAGGTGCCATGTCTGACTATACACCAGTTACATGTGGCATCCCACAAGGCTCAGTCATGAGACCTCTCTTGTTCAGTATATATTTGTCTGACGTACAGGCTAACACAGGAGGAATATGGCTGACCATGTTCACAGATGACTGCAAACTGGGTGCCATAATCAACTCTCCAGCTGGCACATGCATACTCAAACAGGGTCTCACAGAGATGGATGACTGGTGCCTGAGCCATGGCCTACAGCTAAATGCCATTAGTTGCATAGTCATCCCCTTTGGGAATAACAACATGCCCACACATTACCACATAGGTAGTAATCCATTACATACGGTAGGAGTTGTTAGGGGTTTGGGGACATGAGTTGTTCGTACTCTCGCCTTTGACAATCACGTTGCCAAAGTGGTTAGACAGACCTTCTATATAGTCCACCTTATCCCATATGGTTTCACATCTAGATCAAGTGAGATCACTGTGCCCCTATACTCATCACGACCATGCTTGATTACAATGCCACATTTGGGATGTACCTTACCTGAAACCTGCAGAAACTGTAATGGCCACAAAAGTTCCTCAACAAGCAGATCTAGGGACTCACACGGATGCCCTGCACAGTTCGGATACAGTAACTCCAGCTCTACTCAGTCACTTACCGCCTACTCGGATGTGAAGTGTGCCTGTTGTTTATGGAAATACCCAACCCAGAATTAATGGACATGCTCCACCTCAGGATATCTGACTCCCTTGGAGCTACACACTCCAGGGACATATACCTCAGCACAGATGATAATAGGACTTGCTGGAGGGACAGATTCTTATCCCAGATGCTCCACTCACTCCAGATTGTAATCCGGGTTTCGCATAGGCAGAGCCACCCACTGACCACCTACAGGAGACATCTTGACAAGTGGATGGGTGATCGTATGTTTACCCCTGGGATATCTTCTGGGTCCCTGCTAGACAGAGGCACAATAGACTAAATGTAAATGGGATATCTTGTGTGACCTACTATTCACAGGCACAGTGTAGTAATCTGACAGGGTTGCGAACGCCAAACACACTCTGACTAGGCTTGTACATGCCCTAGGGCAGATAGCCTAGTATCGACCTATGAACCTATGATAATGTTTGGGATGCACAATGTTTATTGATGATACTGTTTGCAGGTTTTTACCGTCTTTGCTTTCCCAGTTTCTATGAACAACTTAGGTATCTGCAGAACGTTTCTATGAACAACTTAGGTATCTGCAGAACATATTTGATTAGACAGGGTTCCACTATATTATATATGTGTCTGTTGTCACATAACTGTGTGCACAGGGCAGATTGCTGGATAGTGAGAGGTTCCTGGGTTAACACATGCAACTGCCAGATATGTGTGGCCCATTGCTGTACTCAGACATGGCCTAAGTGTGTGAGCATGCCCAGTTCAGGCTTTCTGTGTTATGTTGCCTGACATTTGTCTCATTTATTCAAGTGTCTGAGCATGCCCAGTGTGACCTTTCAGTATGTTGCTGTCTGAGGTCCACTACATTTGTTGGTGTGTGTGAACATGACCAATATTAACATTTATACTGTGTGTGTTGAAAGTCAGGTTCTATTCTTACTGCAGGACTCACCTTTGTGTCATAACTCGACAGGGATTATGCTGTGCCTGCAGGGTTTCCATGAGATACTTTGCATAGACTTATCAACATTTCTTCATACAGGCTGACCACTGCAAAACTGTCATGGTTTAGTGGTTCAGTACTATGACTATCTAGGGTTCAAGGCCCATCCCTGCTTTATATTTTTGTACTGAGCAGACCAGACTGCTTAAGGGCCAGTAGAGCAAATATGTGCATGTTGGCTTTTGTTCAGCTATGCCCTACTTAGGCCAAGCTTGTCCGACATTGCTCAATATTAACCAACATTGCTGGACGTTGCCCAATATTACTCAACATTGACCACAGTTGTGCTAGTTGGTGTGTGCGATTTTGTTTACATATACTACATGGTGGTAAATGCTGTTTAGCACTGCTTTATATTGCTTAACACATGGCAATCATGCCTCAGGTGGTGCTGCAGGGCTGCCTATGTTGGATGCACATACTACACTCCCTATACATGTTTGAAAGCAGGTAGTGTCAACTTAGGCATCCCTTTTACTATATGTGCTAGTCAGAGAGAGGTATCATTTCCAGAGTTCTTACTGAGCCAGTGTATGTGCTATGCGTTGCCTCTTTGCCACGGCCAAAGCACACTGGGCATGCCTCCTTCTGCCTACTGGGGCAGGCTCAGGTTGTTCCTCCTCTGAGTCATGCTCTGCCTGTGATGGCCTTGGCAATGGTGGAGAGCTGTTTGGCCCAGGCCTATGCTGGTCCTGCTGCAGCTGTTCTCGCAGGATCATATTATGTAGCATAGCACATACCATGACAATTTGGGTACATGTAGTTGGTGAGTGCTGCAAGGCTCCAGCAGATGTGTCCAGGCACTGGAACCATGACTTGAGCAGCCCAAACACATGCTCGATTACATTTCATGTTTGTGCGTGTGCCTCATTATGGCGTTCCTGTTCAGGTGTGTGTGCATTTCTGATAGGTGTCATCAGCCATGGCTCCAGTGCATAGCCAGCATCCCCCACTAGGTGACCATGTGGGATGTCCCCGTTGGCAAATGTCTGGTACAGCTGCATCAGATGCCAGATATGGGAATCATGGTAGCTTCCAGGGCAGCCAGCACACACATTCAGTATTATGCCCTGGGCATCACACACGACCTGGCAGTTGATGGAGGGGAAGCCTTTGTGGTTGAAGTAGACCCTTTTCCGCTTACCAGCTGGTGCTTTGATGCGTATGTGCGTGCAGTCTATTGCACCCACTACCTCAGGGTATTCCGCTATTTGCTGGAAGAGACGCATATTGCTGGCCAATTCCTCATGGGAATTGGGGAAATATACATGATCACCGACATGTGCTGACATGGCATCCAGGAACTGGTGCAGTATCCTGGATGCTGATGCCTGTGACATCCCCATCATATCACCAGTTGGTCTCTGGAAGGTACCTGTTGCTAATATTCTTAGGCCAACACATACCTTGGTTTCCACTGGGATGGGCTCCCCTCTGTTGGTTCTGTGTGTGAGGCATGGCCTGCACAGCTCAACAATTTGCTGCAAGAGGTCTCTGTCCACTCTATAGCGCTCCACTATCTCCAGCTCATGTAGCCCCTGGTAGGTTACCCTGGACCTGTACACTCTTCTCCGTCTCCTCACTGTGGGTTGTCCAGCAGCATTTGCATTGTCACCACCCTCAGCATGTTGCATATTTCGCCTTATAACAGCAATGGCAGCCCCTAACATTTCTTTGTCTCAGTAATGCTTTTTCAGTTTTTACTTCTATTAGCTTACTGCAGTGTTGCAGTGTCTCTTGAGAGAAACATAATGGACTGTTGTTAGCAGAGTTTTAAGTGCTGGGCTGGGCTAGTGTACTGCCTGTGTAATTGCCTGATTCTCATCGTTTTCACCTGCTAGCACTGCTAGTACTCCCTGGTAGCTTCCTACTATTTGTTGTGCTTCCTTTTTCCTTTCTGTTTCCTCGGAGGGGGCAGTGCCACGCAAACAAGCGCAAACATGCTCACACCAGCTCACACATGCACACATATGCTTACACGGACTAAAACTTGCTTATTCTTGTTAAAACAAGTGCACACCGGCTCAAACGCGCTTACAACTCTTTAAACAGCCTTATACATGCTTACTCCGGCTTAAACACGCACACTCATGCTTAAACATGCGCACACTGTCTTACTCGGGTTTACAGGCGTGTACAGGCGCGCATACATGATCAGCAAGAAATTTTGGTGTTATCCACGGCATACACCTTCAATTTCTTGCCTTTACCTAGCCTACCTGTTGACACACTTCTTTCAATGATATGTAAATGACAGCTGACACATGCCACTCTGCTCCAATGAGCTTCACTTCTTTCATACATACCCCCCTCCTGATGTCACCTATCTTCTACTCTGTTACTCCCTTTATACTATTCCTACACTCCACTGACTGTGCTCATTTGCTATGTAAACTTGCGATTCACTATCCTAACCCTCATTTACATAGGATTGCCTACTAATGCTTGGTTACATCTCTTAGACTGAGCTTCCCCCCTTAGCAACCTCTACTCGGTGGCCATGTTGTCTTCAGCCTGCCATTCACTTGCATTGTAAATTCATATTAGCATTAAAATCCACATTTGTGGATCTTCATTATTGATTTTCTGGTTTTTAGAGTGCAGCACGTTTGCGCGGTGCTTCGCTACGCTTAAACTCCAGAGATCAGGATGAAAAAAAAAAGCTATTTTATTTTTATTTTGCATCACTTAACATTGCCAATGGCCATATTTTTGGCCATTGGCATGCTTCCTCATGTAAATGCATCCTTTTTTTGGAGCTGTCATGGCTCCATTTTGCTATTTGCAGAAGCGTACTCAGTTGTGAACTGAGTACATTTCTGCAAATAACACAACTCCTACTCGGACAGGTTCTGGTTTCCTGGATCACATATTTACCTCATTTGCATAGCTTTCACCTGCAATTGAGGTAATTTGCATATCCAAGCCCTGTCCATGTAGGACTCATTTTGAGAGCTCTGTTGCACGCCCCTACCGGCTGTTCCTGGATCGCTCAGCAGACATGGTGGCTGCATGGAGTATTACTCTACTCTTATACTCCATGCAAGCCTTCATGAATCCAGCCCATTGTATTTCCCACTCTGCCATTACCATGTTTGCAAAACTGGTGCACACTTGGCAGCCATAGCTACTCCGTTTTTGTGGCGAAACAATTCGCCCTCAAAAAACACAAAATTATTGGTCAGCACCAATTCCATCATGTCAACCAATAAATTCACTTTTGACGGTTCAAATTTCCTTGAATCTGCCAACATTAGTTGATAGTAATCAAGTTCTAACTGGTGGAGAATGGCACCAAACAAATTCACAACATCTACTGCCAGGAAAATGAAGTCTTCCCTCATATCGACCTCCCTTAGTGTTTCAATACAATGCCATGGGTCTTTAAGAATGTACTTCTTATCCTGAACTACCTGTTTTGAATGATAATCAATTTAACCAGCCAATGGTTCCATTTTATATTTTCTAGCGGAAACAATGTGTCTGAAAGGGGGGGTTACTAACAATTTTGTGAATTTTGGGTATCTCGAACATGATCAAAATAATAGGGGAGTCTACTAAAATATAATCCAATTCTCCCCTAGTGACGACCCCTTGAAAAAAGAATCATGCAAGAATAAATCAATCTTCATATAAGCCCTATGTACTTTATTTCGGGGCACCCTCTCATATGTGGTACTGTTGTTCAAAATGTTAAACATCTTGCTAACATATTCCAATCGACTCATAATGACAAGTTCCCCACCTTTATCTGGTTTCATGACCCAATGATCTTTGAATTGTATCAGATCATTCAAGCACTTTCTCTTCTCATGAGTTAAATTATTTATTATGTGACTATTTACTGAGTTGAACTTAAGTTGGCTATGTGGGCATGGTTTTTAACATTATTTTTTTTCATTTGCATACAATGTTTTTTGAATTTTATTAAGTTACTATGTCAACATACCGTTGTATATTATAGTGGAGTGTTCAGTTGGTTTTAAACTGTTAGAATTTTTAAATTTGCTTAATATGGGGGGCAAAACAGGAAATCATGTCATTAACATGTACGTTTTAATGTTATATAAAATGGAGTTTACAAGGTTTATGTTAACTCTAATGAAGTCCTGCAGAGGGTGAAAGCCCTTAGTTTACATAATATTTTTTATTGTTTTGTAAATTAAAGTGGTGTGCTACCTCTACACTGAGTTTGTATTTTTTTTTTTATTTTTGAACTATGAGCATATGCAGCAAATCGGTTGATTGGTATTGAAAAAGGGACTAAGAAATGCAATGAGGGTTGGAAAATGAGCAAAATAAAGAGATGGAGAAGAGAGAGGTGGTGAGAGAAATAAGTTGTTAATTACTACAGAAGTGGACACAAGAATAAGATAGTGATAGAAGATGGTGCAGCAGACAAGAATTCCTGAGGGTTAAGCGATCTGATCTGTCTGAGGTCATTGACACTTAGTTTGCTGTACAGGAATTTCTTGAGCTATGGTTTGAATTCACCTTAAGAGGAGAAGGTTTCATATAGGGAATGGAAATGATTCCCACTATTTTGGCCCCAGAGCAGATAATACATGGTTTGAGCAGAGAGATTTAGTTAAGGGTGTCATAAGGTTTTAAACAGATTGAGAATTACTTTTGCGATTGTATGAGGAGGTTTTAGGGAAGAGGTTCTCTGCAAGAGGTTATATGATATGGTGGTTTAGATTTTGTAGGGCACAGAGTCAAGAATGAGATCAGTTCTCAGTTTTACTGGGAGGCAATTGGACTGAGACAGTATGAAGTGATGTTCAAGAGTGGAGAGTTTGTAATGAAGTGGCATATAGTATTTGAGATGGTTTGTAATATATTGTTGTGAATATAGGTAGACCTTATTCTAACTGGCACATAGTATTTGAGATGGTCTGTAGGATATTGTTGTGAATATAGGTAGACCTTATTCTAACTGGCACATAGTATTTGAGATGGTCCGTAGGATATTGTTGTGAATATAGGTAGACCTTATTCTAACTGGCACATAGTATTTGAGATGGTCTGTAGGATATTGTTGTGAATATAGGTAGACCTTATTCTAACTGGCACATAGTATTTGAGATGGTCTGTAGGATATTGTTGTGAATATAGGTAGACCTTATTCTAACTGGCACATAGTATCTGAGATGGTCTGTAGGATATTGTTGTGAATATAGGTAGACCTTATTCTAACTGGCACATAGTATCTGAGATGGTCTGTAGGATATTGTTGTGAATATAGGTAGACCTTATTCTAACTGGCACATAGTATCTGAGATGGTCTGTAGGATATTGTTGTGAATATAGGTAGACCTTATTCTAACTGGCACATAGTATGTGAGATGGTCTGTAGGATATTGTTGTGAATATAGGTAGACCTTATTCTAACTGGCACATAGTATTTGAGATGGTCTGTAGGATATTGTTGTGAATATAGGTAGACCTTATTCTAACTGGCACATAGTATTTGAGATGGTCTGTAGGATATTGTTGTGAATATAGGTAGACCTTATTCTAACTGGCACATAGTATTTGAGATGGTCTGTAGGATATTGTTGTGAATATAGGTAGACCTTATTCTAACTGGCACATAGTATTTGAGATGGTCTGTAGGATATTGTTGTGAATATAGGTAGAACTTATTCTAACTGGCACATAGTATTTGAGATGGTCTGTAGGATATTGTTGTGAATATAGGTAGACCTTATTCTAACTGGCACATAGTATTTGAGATGGTCTGTAGGATATTGTTGTGAATATAGGTAGACCTTATTCTAACTGGCACATAGTATTTGAGATGGTCTGTAGGATATTGTTGTGAATATAGGTAGACCTTATTCTAACTGGCACATAGTATTTGAGATGGTCTGTAGGATATTGTTGTGAATATAGGTAGACCTTATTCTAACTGGCACATAGTATTTGAGATGGTCTGTAGGATATTGTTGTGAATATAGGTAGACCTTATTCTAACTGGCACATAGTATTTGAGATGGTCTGTAGGATATTGTTGTGAATATAGGTAGACCTTATTCTAACTGGCACATAGTATTTGAGATGGTCTGTAGGATATTGTTGTGAATATAGGTAGACCTTATTCTAACTGGCACATAGTATTTGAGATGGTCTGTAGGATATTGTTGTGAATATAGGTAGACCTTATTCTAACTGGCACATAGTATTTGAGATGGTCTGTAGGATATTGTTGTGAATATAGGTAGACCTTATTCTAACTGGCACATAGTATTTGAGATGGTCTGTAGGATATTGTTGTGAATATAGGTAGACCTTATTCTAACTGGCACATAGTATTTGAGATGGTCTGTAGGATATTGTTGTGAATATAGGTAGACCTTATTCTAACTGGCACATAGTATTTGAGATGGTCTGTAGGATATTGTTGTGAATATAGGTAGACCTTATTCTAACTGGCACATAGTATTTGAGATGGTCTGTAGGATATTGTTGTGAATATAGGTAGACCTTATTCTAACTGGCACATAGTATTTGAGATGGTCTGTAGGATATTGTTGTGAATATAGGTAGACCTTATTCTAACTGGCACATAGTATTTGAGATGGTCTGTAGGATATTGTTGTGAATATAGGTAGACCTTATTCTAACTGGCACATAGTATTTGAGATGGTCTGTAGGATATTGTTGTGAATATAGGTAGACCTTATTCTAACTGGCACATAGTATTTGAGATGGTCTGTAGGATATTGTTGTGAATATAGGTAGACCTTATTCTAACTGGCACATAGTATTTGAGATGGTCTGTAGGATATTGTTGTGAATATAGGTAGACCTTATTCTAACTGGCACATAGTATTTGAGATGGTCTGTAGGATATTGTTGTGAATATAGGTAGACCTTATTCTAACTGGCACATAGTATTTGAGATGGTCTGTAGGATATTGTTGTGAATATAGGTAGACCTTATTCTAACTGGCACATAGTATTTGAGATGGTCTGTAGGATATTGTTGTGAATATAGGTAGACCTTATTCTAACTGGCACATAGTATTTGAGATGGTCTGTAGGATATTGTTGTGAATATAGGTAGACCTTATTCTAACTGGCACATAGTATTTGAGATGGTCTGTAGGATATTGTTGTGAATATAGGTAGACCTTATTCTAACTGGCACATAGTATTTGAGATGGTCTGTAGGATATTGTTGTGAATATAGGTAGACCTTATTCTAACTGGCACATAGTATTTGAGATGGTCTGTAGGATATTGTTGTGAATATAGGTAGACCTTATTCTAACTGGCACATAGTATTTGAGATGGTCTGTAGGATATTGTTGTGAATATAGGTAGACCTTATTCTAACTGGCACATAGTATTTGAGATGGTCTGTAGGATATTGTTGTGAATATAGGTAGACCTTATTCTAACTGGCACATAGTATTTGAGATGGTCTGTAGGATATTGTTGTGAATATAGGTAGACCTTATTCTAACTGGCACATAGTATTTGAGATGGTCTGTAGGATATTGTTGTGAATATAGGTAGACCTTATTCTAACTGGCACATAGTATTTGAGATGGTCTGTAGGATATTGTTGTGAATATAGGTAGACCTTATTCTAACTGGCACATAGTATTTGAGATGGTCTGTAGGATATTGTTGTGAATATAGGTAGACCTTATTCTAACTGGCACATAGTATTTGAGATGGTCTGTAGGATATTGTTGTGAATATAGGTAGACCTTATTCTAACTGGCACATAGTATTTGAGATGGTCTGTAGGATATTGTTGTGAATATAGGTAGACCTTATTCTAACTGGCACATAGTATTTGAGATGGTCTGTAGGATATTGTTGTGAATATAGGTAGACCTTATTCTAACTGGCACATAGTATTTGAGATGGTCTGTAGGATATTGTTGTGAATATAGGTAGACCTTATTCTAACTGGCACATAGTATTTGAGATGGTCTGTAGGATATTGTTGTGAATATAGGTAGACCTTATTCTAACTGGCACATAGTATTTGAGATGGTCTGTAGGATATTGTTGTGAATATAGGTAGACCTTATTCTAACTGGCACATAGTATTTGAGATGGTCTGTAGGATATTGTTGTGAATATAGGTAGACCTTATTCTAACTGGCACATAGTATTTGAGATGGTCTGTAGGATATTGTTGTGAATATAGGTAGACCTTATTCTAACTGGCACATAGTATTTGAGATGGTCTGTAGGATATTGTTGTGAATATAGGTAGACCTTATTCTAACTGGCACATAGTATTTGAGATGGTCTGTAGGATATTGTTGTGAATATAGGTAGACCTTATTCTAACTGGCACATAGTATTTGAGATGGTCTGTAGGATATTGTTGTGAATATAGGTAGACCTTATTCTAACTGGCACATAGTATTTGAGATGGTCTGTAGGATATTGTTGTGAATATAGGTAGACCTTATTCTAACTGGCACATAGTATTTGAGATGGTCTGTAGGATATTGTTGTGAATATAGGTAGACCTTATTCTAACTGGCACATAGTATTTGAGATGGTCTGTAGGATATTGTTGTGAATATAGGTAGACCTTATTCTAACTGGCACATAGTATTTGAGATGGTCTGTAGGATATTGTTGTGAATATAGGTAGACCTTATTCTAACTGGCACATAGTATTTGAGATGGTCTGTAGGATATTGTTGTGAATATAGGTAGACCTTATTCTAACTGGCACATAGTATTTGAGATGGTCTGTAGGATATTGTTGTGAATATAGGTAGACCTTATTCTAACTGGCACATAGTATTTGAGATGGTCTGTAGGATATTGTTGTGAATATAGGTAGACCTTATTCTAACTGGCACATAGTATTTGAGATGGTCTGTAGGATATTGTTGTGAATATAGGTAGACCTTATTCTAACTGGCACATAGTATTTGAGATGGTCTGTAGGATATTGTTGTGAATATAGGTAGACCTTATTCTAACTGGCACATAGTATTTGAGATGGTCTGTAGGATATTGTTGTGAATATAGGTAGACCTTATTCTAACTGGCACATAGTATTTGAGATGGTCTGTAGGATATTGTTGTGAATATAGGTAGACCTTATTCTAACTGGCACATAGTATTTGAGATGGTCTGTAGGATATTGTTGTGAATATAGGTAGACCTTATTCTAACTGGCACATAGTATTTGAGATGGTCTGTAGGATATTGTTGTGAATATAGGTAGACCTTATTCTAACTGGCACATAGTATTTGAGATGGTCTGTAGGATATTGTTGTGAATATAGGTAGACCTTATTCTAACTGGCACATAGTATTTGAGATGGTCTGTAGGATATTGTTGTGAATATAGGTAGACCTTATTCTAACTGGCACATAGTATTTGAGATGGTCTGTAGGATATTGTTGTGAATATAGGTAGACCTTATTCTAACTGGCACATAGTATTTGAGATGGTCTGTAGGATATTGTTGTGAATATAGGTAGACCTTATTCTAACTGGCACATAGTATTTGAGATGGTCTGTAGGATATTGTTGTGAATATAGGTAGACCTTATTCTAACTGGCACATAGTATTTGAGATGGTCTGTAGGATATTGTTGTGAATATAGGTAGACCTTATTCTAACTGGCACATAGTATTTGAGATGGTCTGTAGGATATTGTTGTGAATATAGGTAGACCTTATTCTAACTGGCACATAGTATTTGAGATGGTCTGTAGGATATTGTTGTGAATATAGGTAGACCTTATTCTAACTGGCACATAGTATTTGAGATGGTCTGTAGGATATTGTTGTGAATATAGGTAGACCTTATTCTAACTGGCACATAGTATTTGAGATGGTCTGTAGGATATTGTTGTGAATATAGGTAGACCTTATTCTAACTGGCACATAGTATTTGAGATGGTCTGTAGGATATTGTTGTGAATATAGGTAGACCTTATTCTAACTGGCACATAGTATTTGAGATGGTCTGTAGGATATTGTTGTGAATATAGGTAGACCTTATTCTAACTGGCACATAGTATTTGAGATGGTCTGTAGGATATTGTTGTGAATATAGGTAGACCTTATTCTAACTGGCACATAGTATTTGAGATGGTCTGTAGGATATTGTTGTGAATATAGGTAGACCTTATTCTAACTGGCACATAGTATTTGAGATGGTCTGTAGGATATTGTTGTGAATATAGGTAGACCTTATTCTAACTGGCACATAGTATTTGAGATGGTCTGTAGGATATTGTTGTGAATATAGGTAGACCTTATTCTAACTGGCACATAGTATTTGAGATGGTCTGTAGGATATTGTTGTGAATATAGGTAGACCTTATTCTAACTGGCACATAGTATTTGAGATGGTCTGTAGGATATTGTTGTGAATATAGGTAGACCTTATTCTAACTGGCACATAGTATTTGAGATGGTCTGTAGGATATTGTTGTGAATATAGGTAGACCTTATTCTAACTGGCACATAGTATTTGAGATGGTCTGTAGGATATTGTTGTGAATATAGGTAGACCTTATTCTAACTGGCACATAGTATTTGAGATGGTCTGTAGGATATTGTTGTGAATATAGGTAGACCTTATTCTAACTGGCACATAGTATTTGAGATGGTCTGTAGGATATTGTTGTGAATATAGGTAGACCTTATTCTAACTGGCACATAGTATTTGAGATGGTCTGTAGGATATTGTTGTGAATATAGGTAGACCTTATTCTAACTGGCACATAGTATTTGAGATGGTCTGTAGGATATTGTTGTGAATATAGGTAGACCTTATTCTAACTGGCACATAGTATTTGAGATGGTCTGTAGGATATTGTTGTGAATATAGGTAGACCTTATTCTAACTGGCACATAGTATTTGAGATGGTCTGTAGGATATTGTTGTGAATATAGGTAGACCTTATTCTAACTGGCACATAGTATTTGAGATGGTCTGTAGGATATTGTTGTGAATATAGGTAGACCTTATTCTAACTGGCACATAGTATTTGAGATGGTCTGTAGGATATTGTTGTGAATATAGGTAGACCTTATTCTAACTGGCACATAGTATTTGAGATGGTCTGTAGGATATTGTTGTGAATATAGGTAGACCTTATTCTAACTGGCACATAGTATTTGAGATGGTCTGTAGGATATTGTTGTGAATATAGGTAGACCTTATTCTAACTGGCACATAGTATTTGAGATGGTCTGTAGGATATTGTTGTGAATATAGGTAGACCTTATTCTAACTGGCACATAGTATTTGAGATGGTCTGTAGGATATTGTTGTGAATATAGGTAGACCTTATTCTAACTGGCACATAGTATTTGAGATGGTCTGTAGGATATTGTTGTGAATATAGGTAGACCTTATTCTAACTGGCACATAGTATTTGAGATGGTCTGTAGGATATTGTTGTGAATATAGGTAGACCTTATTCTAACTGGCACATAGTATTTGAGATGGTCTGTAGGATATTGTTGTGAATATAGGTAGACCTTATTCTAACTGGCACATAGTATTTGAGATGGTCTGTAGGATATTGTTGTGAATATAGGTAGACCTTATTCTAACTGGCACATAGTATTTGAGATGGTCTGTAGGATATTGTTGTGAATATAGGTAGACCTTATTCTAACTGGCACATAGTATTTGAGATGGTCTGTAGGATATTGTTGTGAATATAGGTAGACCTTATTCTAACTGGCACATAGTATTTGAGATGGTCTGTAGGATATTGTTGTGAATATAGGTAGACCTTATTCTAACTGGCACATAGTATTTGAGATGGTCTGTAGGATATTGTTGTGAATATAGGTAGACCTTATTCTAACTGGCACATAGTATTTGAGATGGTCTGTAGGATATTGTTGTGAATATAGGTAGACCTTATTCTAACTGGCACATAGTATTTGAGATGGTCTGTAGGATATTGTTGTGAATATAGGTAGACCTTATTCTAACTGGCACATAGTATTTGAGATGGTCTGTAGGATATTGTTGTGAATATAGGTAGACCTTATTCTAACTGGCACATAGTATTTGAGATGGTCTGTAGGATATTGTTGTGAATATAGGTAGACCTTATTCTAACTGGCACATAGTATTTGAGATGGTCTGTAGGATATTGTTGTGAATATAGGTAGACCTTATTCTAACTGGCACATAGTATTTGAGATGGTCTGTAGGATATTGTTGTGAATATAGGTAGACCTTATTCTAACTGGCACATAGTATTTGAGATGGTCTGTAGGATATTGTTGTGAATATAGGTAGACCTTATTCTAACTGGCACATAGTATTTGAGATGGTCTGTAGGATATTGTTGTGAATATAGGTAGACCTTATTCTAACTGGCACATAGTATTTGAGATGGTCTGTAGGATATTGTTGTGAATATAGGTAGACCTTATTCTAACTGGCACATAGTATTTGAGATGGTCTGTAGGATATTGTTGTGAATATAGGTAGACCTTATTCTAACTGGCACATAGTATTTGAGATGGTCTGTAGGATATTGTTGTGAATATAGGTAGACCTTATTCTAACTGGCACATAGTATTTGAGATGGTCTGTAGGATATTGTTGTGAATATAGGTAGACCTTATTCTAACTGGCACATAGTATTTGAGATGGTCTGTAGGATATTGTTGTGAATATAGGTAGACCTTATTCTAACTGGCACATAGTATTTGAGATGGTCTGTAGGATATTGTTGTGAATATAGGTAGACCTTATTCTAACTGGCACATAGTATTTGAGATGGTCTGTAGGATATTGTTGTGAATATAGGTAGACCTTATTCTAACTGGCACATAGTATTTGAGATGGTCTGTAGGATATTGTTGTGAATATAGGTAGACCTTATTCTAACTGGCACATAGTATTTGAGATGGTCTGTAGGATATTGTTGTGAATATAGGTAGACCTTATTCTAACTGGCACATAGTATTTGAGATGGTCTGTAGGATATTGTTGTGAATATAGGTAGACCTTATTCTAACTGGCACATAGTATTTGAGATGGTCTGTAGGATATTGTTGTGAATATAGGTAGACCTTATTCTAACTGGCACATAGTATTTGAGATGGTCTGTAGGATATTGTTGTGAATATAGGTAGACCTTATTCTAACTGGCACATAGTATTTGAGATGGTCTGTAGGATATTGTTGTGAATATAGGTAGACCTTATTCTAACTGGCACATAGTATTTGAGATGGTCTGTAGGATATTGTTGTGAATATAGGTAGACCTTATTCTAACTGGCACATAGTATTTGAGATGGTCTGTAGGATATTGTTGTGAATATAGGTAGACCTTATTCTAACTGGCACATAGTATTTGAGATGGTCTGTAGGATATTGTTGTGAATATAGGTAGACCTTATTCTAACTGGCACATAGTATTTGAGATGGTCTGTAGGATATTGTTGTGAATATAGGTAGACCTTATTCTAACTGGCACATAGTATTTGAGATGGTCTGTAGGATATTGTTGTGAATATAGGTAGACCTTATTCTAACTGGCACATAGTATTTGAGATGGTCTGTAGGATATTGTTGTGAATATAGGTAGACCTTATTCTAACTGGCACATAGTATTTGAGATGGTCTGTAGGATATTGTTGTGAATATAGGTAGACCTTATTCTAACTGGCACATAGTATTTGAGATGGTCTGTAGGATATTGTTGTGAATATAGGTAGACCTTATTCTAACTGGCACATAGTATTTGAGATGGTCTGTAGGATATTGTTGTGAATATAGGTAGACCTTATTCTAACTGGCACATAGTATTTGAGATGGTCTGTAGGATATTGTTGTGAATATAGGTAGACCTTATTCTAACTGGCACATAGTATTTGAGATGGTCTGTAGGATATTGTTGTGAATATAGGTAGACCTTATTCTAACTGCACATAGTATTTGAGATGGTCTGTAGGATATTGTTGTGAATATAGGTAGACCTTATTCTAACTGGCACATAGTATTTGAGATGGTCTGTAGGATATTGTTGTGAATATAGGTAGACCTTATTCTAACTGGCACATAGTATTTGAGATGGTCTGTAGGATATTGTTGTGAATATAGGTAGACCTTATTCTAACTGGCACATAGTATTTGAGATGGTCTGTAGGATATTGTTGTGAATATAGGTAGACCTTATTCTAACTGGCACATAGTATTTGAGATGGTCTGTAGGATATTGTTGTGAATATAGGTAGACCTTATTCTAACTGGCACATAGTATTTGAGATGGTCTGTAGGATATTGTTGTAAATATAGGTAGACCTTATTCTAACTGGCACATAGTATTTGAGATGGTCTGTAGGATATTGTTGTGAATATAGGTAGACCTTATTCTAACTGGCACATAGTATTTGAGATGGTCTGTAGGATATTGTTGTGAATATAGGTAGACCTTATTCTAACTGGCACATAGTATTTGAGATGGTCTGTAGGATATTGTTGTGAATATAGGTAGACCTTATTCTAACTGGCACATAGTATTTGAGATGGTCTGTAGGATATTGTTGTGAATATCGGTAGACCTTATTCTAACTGGCACATAGTATTTGAGATGGTCTGTAGGATATAGTTGTGAATATAGGTAGACCTTATTCTAACTGGCACATAGTATTTGAGATGGTCTGTAGGATATTGTTGTGAATATAGGTAGACCTTATTCTAACTGGCACATAGTATTTGAGATGGTCTGTAGGATATTGTTGTGAATATAGGTAGACCTTATTCTAACTGGCACATAATATTTGAGATGGTCTGTAGGATATTGTTGTGAATATAGGTAGACCTTATTCTAACTGGCACATAGTATTTGAGATGGTCTGTAGGATATTGTTGTGAATATAGGTAGACCTTATTCTAACTGGCACATAGTATTTGAGATGGTCTGTAGGATATTGTTGTGAATATAGGTAGACCTTATTCTAACTGGCAAATAGTATTTGAGATGGTCTGTAGGATATTGTTGTGAATATAGGTAGACCTTATTCTAAGTGGCACATAGTATTTGAGATGGTCTGTAGGATATTGTTGTGAATATAGGTAGACCTTATTCTAACTGGCACATAGTATTTGAGATGGTCTGTAGGATATTGTTGTGAATATAGGTTGACCTTATTCTAACTGGCACATAGTATTTGAGATGGTCTGTAGGATATTGTTGTGAATATAGGTAGACCTTATTCTAACTGGCACATAGTATTTGAGATGGTCTGTAGGATATTGTTGTGAATATAGGTAGACCTTATTCTAACTGGCACATAGTATTTGAGATGGTCTGTAGGATATTGTTGTGAATATAGGTAGACCTTATTCTAACTGGCACATAGTATTTGAGATGGTCTGTAGGATATTGTTGTGAATATAGGTAGACCTTATTCTAACTGGCACATAGTATTTGAGATGGTCTGTAGGATATTGTTGTGAATATAGGTAGACCTTATTCTAACTGGCACATAGTATTTCCTTTCCTGTTGCAGTTATTGCAAGGTTTGATAATTATGTGGAGATTCTCTTGGTTAAGAAGTGTTTATTTCAATATAAAACTGCAAGTTTAGAAACTGGTCCAGATTCCAGATACTTGAATGAGATGATTGTTTCAAATAGGGAGCTGTTGTGGCCTGAGTTGGCAATGATCTTGACAGCTGTGGCTAGCTTTTGGTGTATTCCAAAAATTATAGGTTTGATGTTGGAGGACTTCAATAGGAGTATGTAATTGATTAGCCTTTTGTGGAGTGAGCAGAGGTCATGAGTTTGGATGTGTGCATATGTCTGGCTGGAGCTAAAGATAATTAGGTTTTCAGCATATAAGATCATGGGTATGTAATGAACAGTTATTATCTATTGCACAGGTCTTGGAGGAAGCAAAGTGGCAGGTGACAGCAACATTATTACAGTTGGTATGGTCATCAAAGGTGAATTCAGTAATCAAATACTTTCTTAGCAGGTTGCAGGAGTCAGGTATTGTATCCTCTAATGAGGAGGCTTTGCTGCAGTGTCTTGTCCATTAGCAATGTTCAGTGTGGCAATTTGCAGTCTTGGGGCTTTATGTAGTTGATTCAGGGCAACTTTGAACTGCAGGTTCATGTACATACACTCCAAGGAGGTGTCCCATGTTGTGACCCTATAGAGCTTCATCATCTATAACCAAGCACAATGGTCATGAGCAGGTATGGTGCTGTGTGTGCCTGCAAGAGATATAGACACATCTCCCAACATCAGTCACCGAGGCTCTAACTGCTATTGTATGTGTACCATATATGTTGAATAATATTTACTGTTTTTTTCTTATCCATGGGGGATAACTGGTGGTTTCCATGGCCACTTGTTAGGAGGTTATGCAGCCCCCTCTATTGACAGTGGTTCTAAGGAGTCACTCAGCATCTTCCAGATCAGTTGTGGAGGCCAGTGTCTACCAAGATGCACCAACAACTAGATGTCTGCCTCAGCCGAATGTAGTGCTTGTTGATGTGGATTGTTGAGTCACATAGCCAGCAGGCCACTTGCAGTAAAGACGGTCTATGACATCAGGCCTGGAAGAAACTGATGGCTGGGTACTCTGGGCTGATCTGGAACCAATTCATGCCCCTTCTTTCTCCTCCTCAAGCTGATGTTCCCTTCCATAATGTGTCATTTCCCATACCTTGTTCATTGTTTAACTCTCCTCATTATCACCTATTCCCCATCAGTCTCTGTG
This sequence comes from Protopterus annectens, assembly GCF_019279795.1. NCBI lineage: Eukaryota > Metazoa > Chordata > Ceratodontiformes > Protopteridae > Protopterus > Protopterus annectens. Next base: position 1,181,928,597 of record NC_056733.1, on the reverse strand, counting down.
TCCATCCACTGTTATCTGCACCTTTTGTATATATACCAGTCTCTCTTTCTGTATCTGCATGTTATAGTTCTTTCTTTGTCAATATTACCTTCCCTTCTCCATTAATTTATTATAAAACTTTCATTTGCTACATTGTCCACCTACCATTCTTCTTTATATACTGAAAATTAGACTCTACACTCCAAAAAAAAAACTTTTTATATCTACTGTAACACATCTTATTGGGAGAAAAACTGCCACATGTTTATTATCTGTTCTGAGACATCACTAACCAATTTGTAAAGAGTAAGTGCGTGAGTCTTTCAAAAACCTCAAAAAGATCATGCAGCCAGTTAACTTATTTTAGTAAAACATTTTCCATCTTACTTCAATTTAGTTAAATATGCCCTTAATTGTAAGCATTGCCACTAAAAGGCCCCAAGATGGGGAACCTTCCTCTTAATTTCATCCAGGAAGGACAATTATTTGATTTACCCCATCCTAGATATCCCTAATATGCAACAACTCCTCATTGATTCAGCTCTTCCAGCAACTGGGCTTCCCCCTCTACTTAGAGAAAGGCGTTATTCCATAGAGAGTTTGAATGTTGTTTTATACCTAGATGGTTTGCTAATGACTTGGATGACAGAAAGTGAGCATCTAAGTAACCTAAATAAAGCACTGCAGTGGTTGCAAAACTATGGACTGAAAGTAAAAAAAAAAATCAGAATGTGAGTTGTATTCTTGAATCTCAGACTGAATTTATGAGACATGATATGGATGAATGAGGAATATAACTGTCCTCCCAAGAAGGTGGAAGTTATTCATTTACTTATAGTCAAAGGATAATCACCACCACCCAGTTGTACTCCTCCATATTGTTTCTATATTCACACATAAGTCATAAATGCTAAAGGATTTTATCCCTTTCTTGTAAATATATAAATGTAATGTGTAATTCTTCATCCTGTTGTAGTATGCTAACACCTTCTATTCTAAACACTTACTAACAGTACACACTGACTCCACTAATCACAAACTCTTCTTCTGTTCTATCTTTTCTCATAGCTTTCTAGTCTATCTTCAACTTATAGGCCATCCTTCCTCTTTTATCTCCTGACTACAGTTTGTGTCAAGCAGGAACTTTTTTGTACAGGCATTACTGCACTTACATGAATTCCTGGACAACATAATATTTTAGCCCATGCAAAAGTTGTATCACTAACATTTCTGCACTTGCATAATCTTTGAAAGATCATGTTTGAATATTGTACTTTCATGTCTTTTTCACCCAAGGCATGGCTGAAGAGTCCAAGGAGCAGCCCACCCACCTGGTCAACAAAGAATGTTGTTGTTGTGTCTTTCGGCTTTTCCCGGTTAGGGGTCGCCACAGCGGAACTCCAGTCCACTAATGATTGGTAGTTGATTTTTACGTGCTGAGTTACCAGCCCTGACGCACAACCTTCAACGAAGGTACGCTTATTCATGCATGTCTCCACGGAGAAGACGCTCTAGCTGAGAATCGAACCGAACAGTGTCTTACTGTGAGGCAACAACGCTACCGCAGCACCACCATAAATATATAAATAAATTATCTCCCTCTCTTTCCATGTGTGGGATGGAGTTACAGGTGCTTATTGGCTTCCTTGCTTGTTATAGAAAATGCATTTACCCCTTTATAGGTTGCTGAAAGATAAAAGTGTCATTGTTATGGAAAAAGCTTGAGCAAAATGCTTTCAAAAGTGTAAATAAATGCTTATTTGTGACACTGTGATCAAAACTTACCAGTATTGATTAGTGCTTATGCCTAGGATTGTGGTACATGTTCAGTGATCCAACACAATTTGCATTCACTAGATAAATGATTAATTGCTTATCATCAAGAATTCCCTCTTTCTGAGACAAAATATTCTCAAAGTGAGATGGAAGCACTTGCATTACTTTTGTAGTAAAGAAACTCCATCCATATTTCCATGGCTGAAAATTCAACTTCAGTAAAGGTTTTAGCATATACTAACATTGTTTAGTGAAAATAAGAGTTTACCTGCCACCATGCCACCAGCAGGAATTTAGAGATGGACAACAAATTTACAATGTTGTCTGACTGTAGTTGTCAGAGTAAGGAGAGTCTCCAAGAGTCAAAGGAATGCCGAGGGAACAAATAAAGTTTTCCATTACCTGAAATTTCATATCATATTTGGAAAGAGATCACTGACTACACAAATTCTTTACAGAACAGCCCGAGAATTAAGTTTTGTGATGGAATTTTAATCAGCAACAGCTCCAGATACTACAAATCTTGAGAGCTTGAACATATCATTTAGATGAAGTTTTAAATCTCTCAGTTTCCAATATTAGAATATGTTAGTGCAAGTCACATTGGCATTGTTGAAATGATCACACTAGCTAGAAGGGTAGTCTAGTGGCCAGAGCTAAAATTGATTAAGAATGTGTGGAAGGCTGATGTGTCAAATCAAATGGAGCAGACAATGTGCAGATAAGTGCTGTTATACCTATGGGAATTTCTAGGGTGTTGGAAAATATTACATATTGATTGTATAAGACCATTTATGAATAATAATTTTATGATGGAGCATGCTTATTTGAATTAGATCATGCTTGAAATCACATTCTAAGCTACCACCAGTCATTTGAAATTACTTTTTCTTGATTATTTCAATGAACATATTGCTATTGACAAATAATCCTATTTTCTTGAATTTTAGTGTTAATAAAAACAGAAGAATTCATTCCACAAATGCACCAGTGTACACAGCAACAAATCACTCAACCAAAAGAGCTCTACAAACTTTCAAGACAGGTATGATGTAATTATCATATATTCTATTAATAAATGAAGGTACAGTTTTCTTTTCCCACTGCAAAACAAAATAGCTCTCAACTGTACTGTAGAACGGACAAATGTGGAACAATTCTTGCACAGACAGATTAGAAGCACCTTGCAGACATGTAGGAAGGTTAGGATATAAGAGGGTGGCTGTCTCAGCTGCAAGCTTCTAGTGGTTACCGAACAGTTTGGCAGCTTGTAAGATTGTCAAACTGTTTTTTTAATAAAGGTAGCAAGAAGTTGTTATGTTGCTACATAATAACTCTTTGTTGCCTTTGAAGAAATATTATGACAGTTTACAAGCTGTCATTCCTAGACTGTGATTGCAATTGATCATACACAAAGGGGTGGGGGGCTGCCAAACAGATATTTTACTCTGTACCAAGCACTGCTGCCTCACCGCTGTCAGACTGAACTTCAGTTTCAGCTGAAATGCTAAAGAGAACCACAGATACCGCTCACAAAAATAGTAACACCTCTGGAGGAAGAACCAGTAAAAGTGTATCACCATACCAACACTTGTATTTTGTGAAATATTCCACAGATGAAAACACAATCCACAACTGGCTATCCTTATTTCAAATCAGTAGTCATTTTATATTCTAGAATTATAACATAACCAATGGACTCCTCTATTCATCATCCACCTGCTTTTCAAATAGAAAAGTAAACATAAGGCCCATAAAGGTTAAATATTCCTCTCTCCAACTATTTTATAATATTTTGGCCTATTCCCTGGATCTAGTGCAGCTATTTTGGTCTATTCCCCAGATCTGGTATACACACATTCTTTAAATACATCCCATTTTAAGTAGACTGGAGTATTATGCTCTGTATGCATATCACTAAATTCTGATAACTGCAAGCAATCTACTCAGAGATATGTTTTGAAGGGAGAGTCTCCATATCTCTGGTGAAGGATTGTAATTGCATACCTGTTTTGCATGATAAAATTACATAGTCATATAAGGACAACCAATAATCTTAAAGGGTTTACTGTGTACAAATTAAGTAGGCAAAATAAAAGCCTTACCACTTCTAGGTAAGGACTCATGAAGGCCTGAACAATTTATATAAATTATTCATCCAGTGACCTGTGGACTTTCTGTCAAGGATTACCAAGCCATTAAAGAATTTATTAAATAACAGTCCAAGCCAAAACCAGTAAATCACAAAATCCTCAAAAAGCTTGTTGCAAACAGGAAGTTGCAAAATCCACACGAGTTTATTAAAATCCACACAATATAAGCGCTTTCATTCCAAAAGTACTATTTTAGAAGGAACTTCATCAGATATACAAAAAAAAGCTTAATAGCAACTTAAATACTAATAAAAATTAACATAATTTCCTCTTCTTTGAGCATACCCTCAATTAAGCTAGTAATAACTCCAAATCACCTACACACCCCCATATGCTTAAACTCCCCAAAATATTTTCATATAAATGACTAAAAATATAATTTATAAAAACAAATAGAAATACAATAAAAATTATGAATGTATCAAAAACTATCTCTTAAGAGCTTTTGTTATTAATAAACTATTAATGGATAAACTTTTATTAACGACTGGGAGTTATTACTGGCTTAACTGAGGGTATGTTCAGGGAAGAGGAAATGACATTAATTTTTATTAGTATTTAAGTGGCTATTAAGCTTTTTTATGTATATCTGATGAAGTTCCTACTAAAATAGTACTCTTTGAATGAAAGCGCTTATATTGTGTGGATTTTAATAAACTCATGTGGATTTTGCAATTTCCTGTTTGCGACTAGCTTTTTGAGGAACTTATTAAATAATCCAGATAGTGGAAAGAGCTAAAGTGAGCTTGTTATGCCTGAATCCAGGACCCCTGTAATATTATTATATGTTGCCAATACAATTAAATATCCTATAGAAACACCAGTTATGTCAATAATGAGCTTTTAAATTGTGCAATGTCTAGGTAAAATACAGCAAGCAAAATTGATAGAAGTGAGTATTCCCATATCCCAGTTATACAATTCTTATATTCTATCCATGTGATATTTAATATTTGTGAGTCACATTGCCTGAGAGACATATTGTTTTATGAGCCTCCTGAGTCCTGTGTCAAGATATATTTATACTGTTAAAATTGTCAGGGCTATGCACAGAGGGTCTGTGCATTACAGCCCATGTAGTCTGGCACTGTGGGACTGATGTATCAGCCATTTAATGCATTATGCTATGTTTGTTATGTGGTCTAATTGCAATGACTGAAACTAACAGCAAGCTAGTAATACCTGTTGGGTGGTGAAAACACTGGTGGTCTAGTAGTTTCTATCTTCTTGAACTCCTTATTTATGTATTTTAGATAATACTTGTTAAGTGTTAAATATACTTAGATATAATTATGTCACCCATGGGTAATTTACAAATGGTAACTCAGACATCCATGTTATAACTACCTAAATTTAACATTTTATGACTATTCATATTTAAGTGCCCATCAATGTCCTAATCATCCTGAAGGTCTCATCCTTTCCTTTCTATTTCTTTCTAGCAAGCTGTCTCCTGCAGTAGTAGCTCCTTTGAAAACGTTGCCCTCCCCCTATGCAACAACAAAGGGTTGCACACTTTATCTTCCTTTTCATTAACAGCATTAATTCACCACATAAAAGTCCTGAGCTCAACTATCTTACTGCAAAATAAAGTATTGTTGCCCTGCAGCATCTCTCTTCCCATTTAGTATTCCTCCTTCCAACTTATATTCCACACCATTTCCTGGACAACCTATAACCATTGCATACCTTACCAAACAAATCTCTTACTCTGAACAGACAACTTGCCCACTTGTGTTGAATTGTCTCCTATAATACTTATACTTATCTGACAAGATAGTGTTGAAACAAAGCCCTGCCCAACTCCATATCCAAGCTTTTCAAATACTTCAAATCCTACCATACTTAAACGTTGCTTGCTCAATGCATAATGATTCATAAATAAATTACAGCAAACGGACATCTCCCTACATTTGTAATTTTCAGGTATCATTGCAATTGTAGAACCATAGGTCAAAAATCACATCCCTTCTTCTACTTTCTGTGTTACAACTCTGCCATTAACAACAGGCCAGGGCATAGGGAAGCAAGAGGTTCCATGACTCTTTACAAATCTGAAATAGAATTAAGTGCATCTGTTCTAGGTACAGTCAGTTTTGAGTATAAATCCAACTGACTTGTATCAGGAATCCCTCATGAAACAAGCATGGATCTTTATGCAACTTTTGTCCTGCTATGACTGCCATCCTCCCAAACAAAAGTCAGGTAACTAATTAGCATAATTAAAAAACTCTACCCTAAAACCATGCACTTAATCATACAAGAGGAATTTAACTTCAATCTGCTTACTCAAGATAACCACAATTTTGATGTCTGTCTTGCTGACTTTGGCTTACTCTAATTTCAGAACCCATTAGACCTAACTTTAAGTCAAGTATTCATTAAGTACAGTTGTGTGTGCAAATTTACTGTAACAGTAGATGTTTAACTAGCTCACTGTTGCAGTAGCTTTAGCTATATGGAACAGCCTGCCAAGGATTGGACCAGCTTGGCAGCTGTCAAATCATTGGCAAGATGCCTCATTTAGTTTAGGCTACTGGACCTGTGATTTAATGATGAACATAGTACAGTCATGTAAGTAAACTTGCCATAACAGTAAATGTTCAAATACATCACTGTTACAGTAACCTATGCTGTATGGGATCGTATTGCCAAGCTGGCTTGTCTGATTCTTAGCTGGACATTACATACAGGAAACAAAAATAAAATGAACAAAAAAACCCAAAAATGAACAAAATCATGTCAGTTTCAAAACACTATGTAACAAAGTGACAAAACTAATCAACAGAGATAAGAAGTCATACTATTTCCAGCTTCAGCTCCAGCATAACATAAATCCCCCAAAATGTTGCCACTCCATATCTTCTATACTTAACCCTGAAAAAAACAGAGAGCACACCCTATCACCTGATATTCCTCCATCACTAATAGCCATAAACTTTAACAAACACTTCATAAAATCAATATCAGACCTACTAATACCCCTGATGCTGGACCCCCCACTCTTCAACCTATTCAACCTATTTAGACACCAGCCCTATACCATCAACTACTTCAAACCCTATCATTAATAACCCCCTACTCAACAAAATACCATACAAACCCCATTATTATTTCAGCCCATACCCACTAACACCGTTAAGAAACTGCTGCAGAAACTAAAACCTTGCTCCACCTCAGATGATAATCTTCTGCCACACTATCTCAAACTGGCTGCCAACTTAATTGCTTACCCAATCAGAATCCTTATAAATAGGTCTTTATCTGAATCAGAAGTACCTACCATATAGAAACTATCTCACATCACCCCCATCCACAAAGGATTTTCGTCCTATATCCAACTTGCCACCCATTTACAAAATTCTTAAGAGAGGTATCCATCAGCAGGTAATGCAATATCTATTGCAAAACAATCTTTTAACCAAAACTCAGCATGGCTTCCATCCTAGCCACAACACAGCTACAGCCCTATTATCCTTTAATGACACCGTGAACAAGGCCAGAGATGCAAGATGCTATACAGCCTCAGTAATCTTTGATCTCTCCAAGGCCTTTGACACAGTGTCTCACCCCTTACTATTGAACATATTGTCTAACTTAGGCTTCTCACATAATATAGTGAAATGGTTTCAGAGCTCCCTCAAGGATCTTAAACAAGCAGTGAAATGGTCCAATGAACTCTCACCCTTTCTCCACAACCCTACTGGAGTCCCTCAAGGCTCCATCCTTGGAACCCTACTCTTTAACATTTTCTCTAACAACCTTCACACTTCCTCCCACCCTGGAACCCTCATTCAATATATTTAATATTTCACCATAATCTGTCCTGCTCAATTACTACCAGAACTACTTTCAAAAACTCAGCAGTCCTTTACTGCAGTCAAATGCTTGCTAAGAAATGCCCAACTCTTGCTTAATCCAAAGAAGACTAAACTAGCATTTTTTTCACCCCCAAAACACCTCCCCTGTCACAGATCATTACATCATCCTTGCATCTGACAAAACCATCATAGAAATAATGCAGGAAACCAAACTTCTAGGAGTTATCATTGACAATAAACTTTCATTTGACCCCCATATACAGCAAAATATAAAGAATACTCACCAACGACTGGGACCCTTATATGGAAGCAAACATTTCTTTACAACCAAAACTACCCTTGCAAAAACATTTTTATTTTCCTCCCTTCTTTACGATGCCCCTATCCTAACTAGCTTACAAACTTCTACTTTCTGTATTCATACTCTGTCTCTATACTATGGAATTCACTACCTTGAGCTACCAGGTCTATGCCTGGCTTAACCCATTTCAAAGCCTGTTTAAATAAATAATCTCAAAAATACATGGCTCTGCTCCTGCATAAAGCCTGCCTAATGCTCAGCTCTTCCTGTTCTTCCACACCAGCCTCATCCTCCTCTTCTGTCACATTTCACTCGATCACAGTCTGCAAGATCATAAGACTCTCCTAACTCCTTCTCTGTTTCTATACTATATCCTTAAGCTACTGCTCAGACTGTAATGCCTCTGCTCTTCTAGACTCTCTCACTATCTTTCTGCATCACTAACTTTCTGGCTATTATTTTCCTAACTGAAACCGCCAATCTATTTTTCAAGTGCTGTATCAGTCAGTGTCATACATTGCACTACTTACATACTATTTTTGTAAACTATGTACTCATAGGCTATGTATATGGCGAGAGTGACTATAATTGTTTATAATGCTTTAAATCTAGTGAATTGCCTATATGTGAAGTACATCTTGTAACATCTAATAACATAGTTTATGTTCTTTCAACTTATTTTGTATCGTATTTTTCATGTAATTTGTATTGTATTGGATTATACAGTATTTATATTGTAATGTATGTGGAGCTTTTCTCCTTGGGCCTCTGCTGAAAACGGGTTCTGTAGACCCATTCAGACCACCCCAGTAAACAAATATCAAATAAATAAATAAATAATATAGCTTAGGCTACTGCACAGTGATCTAATGATGGAACATCTAGATTTACTAATAAAGAACAACCCAGATAAACTCTTTTCCCTCACTATTTTTTCACTTTCACTTTCACCTTTGAAATCAATAATACCATAGTTGCTCTAACTCTAAACAAAATAACCTTTAGACACAAATCTGTAAAATGTTTTTAAATTGTTATCACATTCCCTTTCATGTAGAGTGGAGTCTAATATTTTCCTCTCAAGATATAGAGGAGGTACCTAATGCCTTAAGTATTGGGCTTGTTGACATACTAACCAAGCCTTTTTTATAGAAAGCCCACAACCACATAACAGGTGAGTGATCTGGGAACCAAATGTCCTATAGATTAGTACTAGGCTAACTGCCCCTGTGGGCCATTTTAGAACTAGCCAACTAGCCAACTAACCCTGCATCTGGTGTCTGTAAGGTAAACACCTTAGCCAGTATGCCAATCTCCTGTCAAACTTAAGTAAGTAGCCTGGAACTTGAGGAGAGGAAAATAAAAGAGCAAATCAAGAACTTGAACAAACCCAAGAAGAATCTTTTTATTCTGCCCAGCTTAGCAAAAAAAGAGTGCCATGAAGCACAGAGACACTCCTGTGAACCTGACGGGTCTACTTTATGTGCTCGAAGCACAAAAAACCAAATCCAAATAGCGCAACACATAAAGAGCGAACTGCGAATACATCGAATGTACTAAAGCGCGAAATTTAAAACCTCGAACCATCATAGTCGGCCAACCCACCACCCGCAGCACACTACCTACCCAAACACAATAAAAAAAACACATACATACACTAACCAAAAAACTACTTCTAACCCTAAATTAAAGCACCAAAACCCTATTGCTAACCCTACACTAAACCCCACATACACAACTATCTATGCACTATCTTTAACCCCTCCCTAACCCTAAGGTCCGTAACTATTGCACACGTCCCCTACGGAGCTATAACCAAACAAACTAAATATTTCACACACATACACTTAACAAAACCCTATACTAAACCTTACATACATTACCTACACAAAACCTTACATACACTACCTACCTATGCTCTTACCTTAACCCCTGCCTAACCCTAAGGTCCGTAACTATCACACACTTACCTTACGGAGCTATACCACAGATGGGCCAACTATGCGAATTCGATATTTCCACTTTTGTGGTTTCATTCGTTTGACATATTCGCGGTTCAGTCTTTACGTGTCACGCTATTTGGATTTGGGTTATTCAGCTTTCGAGCGCATAAAGTAGACCCGACCTGACAAACACATTTTTAGGAAAGGCAAATAAAACCAAAGGCAGACTTGTGCATAACAGCCTGAATCACATCAGAAAACTTGCTTATTGAACTCTGTCAAGTCTCCCCTCTAGGTTCATACTAGGCTAATTGCCCTTGTGGGGTATTTTTTTAAGCCTAGCTATTTAGCCCATGTGAGAATCAAACCCTGCACCTTGGGTTTGTAAGGTAAACACCTTAACCATTATGCCAACCTCGCATCCCCTTAGTCTCTCTGACAGTCTCCCCCACACTCATTCCCACGAAAAAAAAAAACAGTGCAATTTTACTTTATTTTACTTTAAAGCAGTCACAACAAAACTGAAGGCATTCTGAAGAAAATTCATAATGGTGGGCTTTTTTTTTACTGACAGCCTACTCCCTTGTTTTGTCAAGGCAAGCTCAGAGTATATTGTCTACCCACTTTATAAGTCCACAGCCTTTGCCTATGCCACCAGACACTCCCAAACCCAAATCTCTTTCTCTTTCATCCCTGATTTCCGAGTGATCTCCATCCTTGCAATATTTGATAAAGTACTAGAAAATGGGGTATCCAAGTACAATAAAATCCATGGGCCACTCTCCAGAAATCCACACGCCTTCTGCTCTGACAATAGCACTACGACAAACTTCTAAACATTTAATTGCCATGTATAGCAGCTACCATATCCTCCATATGGCCCTTCAATTTCATGGAATAAACCCCAAAATATCCAAGTGGTTTACACTTTCCTCAGTGATTAGACATTGGACATTCACCATGAAATAACAGGCTCCTCCACATCTCACTCAACACCACAATTAAGGGTATATCCTAAAGTTAAGTACCAAGCCCCCCATTCCATTTTGCTCTCTCAATATACCCTGAGCATCCCTTACTCCCAAGCATATTTTATATAGACACCATGATTATTGGTAGGCCTAATCATTCACACGCTGCTTTAAAATTCCGATATCAGGAAGATCTTTTAACAGTTTCCAATAGGCGAAACAGAAAGCTAATCCTTAAACTCACCAAAAACAAGGACATGTTGTTTGGAACCTCCTCATAAACTATATTCAGTAACTGCAGACTGGGTCACCTAGACAATTATAGGAACACCCTAGAAACCACTCATTCCTTCAAGTACTTGAACCTAGGATTATACCAAAGTCTGACCTTCCAGCTGCATAACAAACAATGTAGATCAATAATTTATAAAGACTTCCCTTGGACATAGAAAATATCATGCTTTGTTGTTTTCAGGCAAAAACACCATTGGTAATAGGATCCTAGAGTCAAAAGTAGAATTTGAGCATTTTTTTAACAGCCTCAGTCTCTAAAAGAAATCTGACAGCCCTGCAAATCACCTCCAGTAGAACATTCCAATTCATCTAACTTGCCTCAAGGTGAATGCATCACTGCTTTACTTAAAATATAGCCAAATGTCTGATAGGCCAGTAAAGGCCAGACCTCCTTCTGGATGCTCTTCATTTTAATCAGTTTAACCTGATCTCTTTCTCATACCTAGCTGATAGAGTCAATATAACTGTAAAAATATATAGTCTTGGCTGTAATGTGGATAACTCCTTCCTGTAGTCTAGCAGTCTATGTATCAGACATTTATTACCTCACATTAAAGGAAAGTTTTAGAAAATACCTGTTGCAAGCTGTTTAATGTCCACATTTAAGAACACAATAGTTATTTATACATTATAAAGAGAAAAACTGACCTGTCTACTAAGAATATTAAAAATTCATACTAATATATGACTATACCCAAAGTTAATAATCAGTATTCATCACACTAGCATATTTTACTCACTAGTTTCCTCCAACATACCCCAGTATCATGTCATACACACCCTACCTTTCCCCTTCAACTCATTTCTAGCATTCTTTCTTCTACTACTTAGTTTCATCTGAGTTCAAATTAAATTAATTTCCCATTTGTCTTTATGTGCTTCAAACTAGTCAAGATTTTAAGGGTCATTTTTATGCATGAAAGTATGAAAAGCAGCAAGAACTCACAGCAAGGCAGGACAACAGAGCCGATTCTTGGATTAACACAGCTGGGTGTAGAGTAGATAGTTTAACAGCATCCACCAAAATAAGGTGACTCCATAGCAGTATTCAATAGTGAAAACTTTAATACCACAACAGTCTTCAGCAGCAGCAAACAAACAGGTTAAGCGGTTTCACCCGGATCCACCAGGCTTCATCAGAACGTTCTAAAACAAAGCCATTGTGTTGGGACAAGCTTTTAGAGCAGCCAGTTTTCACATTAAACAGCATTATCATCAAATCTTAGCACAATCTAACCTAGTGTAGTGCCAAACCCTAAGACCACCTAAGGAGGCTCTGTATAACTCAGTCCATGACCTATAGTAACCCACCCAAATAAAGGTCCAAACAACATGGACATGTAATTTCCAAATGTGTCCATAGCCAGCTTGGTAGATATGGGCATCCTGAGCCAATGTAGAAATAGTCTGATGCTCACAGATAACTATTTAATCCTTAAAAAGTCAAACACAGTATGTGAGAGATGCACATACACAATTTCTCTGGACATAAACATTTTGCATACAAACAAAGTTGTAAAAAACACATAAGCTAAATCCATCACACAGAGTGTCTACCACACACATAGACCAACCTATGCTAATGCAATAAAAAAGCAATCTTCCCTAAACTCAAAGAACTCCTCAACCAATTAATGGTAACACCTATCCTCATCAATCTGTAAAACACTCACCTGCAGCAACACCGAAAACCACACATACTACTGCACTTAGTGTAGCCACAAGAGCAAAGCCCATAAGGCAAGCAAACACATTACCCAGGACTGTTTTCATAGGGTTCCTCATTGTATGACACACAGATGCCCCACTCATCAGACTGAACAAGGAGAAGATCACAGTTAGTTGCTCATCTGGAGCCAGCAGTCACCACATTACACATGCACTCAAGACACTACATTACAGGTACCAGTATGATTCTATCATAGTCTATGTGAGCATTAATGGCCTGAGACGTACCTCTCCAAACTTCATGAAGCGAGACATTGTTGATCTGTCTGAATATGTGTCTCAAGCTGGTTTGAGCCTTGCACTGAACAGCACTGTACCTTCACAAAGGATAATGTCATACTATGGACAAAAGATGATTGACTACAATAACTGACTTAGTTTCTGGTGTTTTTCCAGGGGATTCAATATTTGTCCTATGGGAGGACATAGTTAACAGATGACATTGCTTTGCAAAGGATGTTGTGCACCTGTCTTCCCTAGGCTTTCAAATATTGCCAAAAAGTTTATCCATCCCTTAGAATCTGTATTAGGCAATGCTCAATTGACAAACCTCCCAACATAGCATCATAGGTGTGTACTAGGCTAATGGTCCTGGGGCTTTTACAAGCCTAGCCATAGGATTACCCTGGCATTATGCCACCTGACCTTAGTTCACACTGTGCCTGTCGAGAAAAACCACTGGAGTTATCTCCAAGGTGATTTTCTATTTCCAATCCACTCATTAAGATTTCTCTTGAAGAGGGTCAGCGAGGTGCTCTGCTTGACATGTATGGGAAGTCTATTCCATAGAATGGGCAGTCTCTGGGTTATGAACCTGTCCCTCCAGTACATTCTGTTGATTGTGGTAATGAGGTTGAAGTCTCTGGAGTGTGTAGTGTGGAGGGATTGGGATTTCTTTAGATGTAGCATTTCTAACAGAGTTGGGTCAGACATGGCTTTGTAAGTCAAGCAGAGATTGCCTCTAAGTAGGCGATATGAGACAGAGAATTGCTGGAGTTTTTTTGAGTCTGTCCATATAGGACAAGTGTTTAAGGCCCAGGATCCTCTTCTTGAGGCATTTTTGCAGCCTCTCCAATTGTTGCAGGTATCTAGTGAGGTACATGCCAAATGGAGCATTGTACTCGATGACTGGCCTAATGAGGGAAGAGTAGAGGGAGACAGTGACCTTCTTCTTCCTGGATGCAAAACCCTTAGTAATGAGATGTGCCACATAGAAGGACATTATGACCATATTTGTAATGTGGTGATCAAAAGAGAGGTTGCTGTTAACCTGTGTTCCCAGATCTCTTAAAACGCCTTCTGTGTTCAGTGGACTATCATTGATGTGGTAATTCATGGGAACCAGTTTTTTCCGAAAGGGGACGACGACACATTTTTTGGCATTGAGCTTAAGGCCATGGTTCTGACACCAGTTGTTGGTCTCAGTAATACCATTCTGTAGGATGTCAGCATCACTTGGGCAGTTAATAACAGCTCCCAACTTGCAATTGTCTGCAAACTTTGTCAGCCAGAGTCCCTTTGTGTTGGCCTGGACTTTAGATAAGAAGATACCAAACAGAAGAGGACCCAGGACCATACTCTGTAGGACTCCACTCGTGACTAGTTGGCAGTCTGACTTGGAGTCAGCTATTTTCACACTGTGGGTTCTATCTGTGAGCCAGTTTGCAACCCACCTAGTGATATAGGGGTTGATGCCTAGCTTAGTGAGTTTTTCTATGATTCCTGAGTGGGGAATGGTATCAAAGGCTTTGGCCAGATCAATGTAGGCTGTATGAACCACCTTGCCTTCATCCACTGCTCTGGTGACTGAGAAAGAAGTCATCCAAGTTGAGCAGGCATGAAATACCCTTCACAAAACCAAACTGTGTGTGATCCAGAGTTTGGAGATTCCCTATATCCTTGTTTATTAGGTCTATGATGATGCATTCCATAGCTTTGTATATCAGACTTATCAGGCTAATGGGGTGATAGTTCCCAGGGTCTGTAGTCTCTCCTTCTTTGTGGAGAGGGATGACTGTAGCAGTGCGTCATTCGATTGGGACAAAGCCTGAGATGAGGCTGTGATTGAACAGGGCACACAGTTGAGGTGCCAGTCCACTCTGTAGTTCATGTAGAACACAGCCAATGATATTGTCAGGTCCCATAGAAGCTGTATTCTTGGCCTTGGACAGTGTTATTTTGACCTGTGCAGCAGTAATACTGGGTGCCTGCAATCTACTAGTATAGTGATTCATCCTATGGTGGGGGGGGGGGGTTAAATTTGGCACTGAATCTGTCAGCCAGCACATTGGCAATATCTGTTGGTTCAGTATAGGAGGTACCATTGTGCAGTAGCTCAGAGCAAATCTGGGTATTGCCATGCAGATTCTTTACATAACTATAGAAGGCTTTGTGGTTGTCTTTACTATCTGCTGCAATTCTGTTTTATAGCTAGCTTTAGAGGATTTGATGTGGGATCTCAACTTTTTGTTGAGGCTGATAAGAGATTTTTTCCAGTCTTGGGACTTCACCTTATTCTGCATCAATTTCTTCCTTCTGTTGTAGAGTTTGTTTATGGCAGGGGGCCACCAGATTGGCTTCCTTTTCTTGGAGGAGAGCGTCTTGGTTCTATTGGGTATGGCAAGATCCATTCATTTGTGTATGTGTTTGTACAGTGCATTGGCATAAGATTCAGCAGTCATGCAACTATTCTCCATTTGCATGGGTGCTGTGAAATTAGCCACCTCTGTTTTTAGGAGCCCAAAGTTAATTTTGGAGTAGTTTTTCATGGTATTTACCTTTACAGGGGGGGGGGGATTGGTAGGGATGTGGATTTCCAAGGTCATTAGTTTGTGGTCGGATCTAACCAGGGAGGAGTTGATGACTGGTGTTGAGCAACAGTCACCCATGTTAGTAATGACCAGGTCAAGGATGTTGCCACCTCTAGTGGGGTTAAGAACGAGCTGGTCCAGGGCACTGGAATTAATGAATTCCAGGAAACATTGAGCAAGTGTATTGGTACGTGAGCAGTTTTCCCAGTTAATGGAGGGGTAGTTGAACTCACCTAGTAGTAGAGAGTTAGGTTGGACCCTAATATTCTCCAGGGTGTTTAGAAATGTGGAGTGTGAGTCTTGGGACATGGTTGGGGACCTATAGCAGGCTACGGCCTGAATCGCTGTCTTACCTGATGTTAGCTGCACCTGAAGTATCTCTGATGCATTATGTTGGGCTACCAGTCTGGAGGTGTGCGCATCCTTTATGAATATAGAAACACCACTTCCTTTGGAGCTTCAATCCAAATTCTGGCCCCGAAAGGTGTGGAATGAGTTATAGCCTGGTATTGCAGGGGTGCTTTCTGCTGCCTTGTACCAGGTCTCTGTTACAGCACAAATGTCGATGGTCTCCATTTTAAGGAGTGCTTTGAGAGAGTGCGTTTTCAGAATTAGACTTCTAGCGTTGAGCAGCATGACCCTCAGATTACAGTTGTTTGTAGCTGTTACAGTGGTAAGCTGGTCTTTGGAACACCACCTAAAAAAGGCACTATAGGGGTGGCAAGAGCCTTGGTCAGTATCCAGAAGCCCAGGGGTGACAGATGTAGGCCATCTCTGGCAAAGCATTGAGGTATGTCAGTCATGTCATCCCAGGCAGACAGATACTGGATCCCCTTAGAATGATACCAGAAACTTAACCAATTGTTGAAATCAGTCATTTTCTGCTTGTACTATGGTATCATTCTGGGTGATGGTAGGATGCTGCTCAGGGCTAGGGTCATAGCCGCCTGGGCTACATAATCCGTGAGCTCCTCCATGTCTCTTTTCATGTAGTGCAAGGAGGTACGTCTCAAGGTCATTCACACCCACATGTACAATGACAGAGTCATATTTGTACCTGTTGTTGACGGACCTGAGTGCATATGTTATGTGGCGGATCCTGGCACCTGACAGGCAGCTGACTGTTACTTTCTCCTTATTCAACCTAGTGAGTGGGACATCAGTGTGCCTCACTATCAAGTCAACTATGACTAGTGTGTTGGGAATGCTGTTTTGCCTTAGGGGCTTTGGTTGAGTGGCACACTGTTTGGGAGAGTTGTATGTCTCATGATTAGTGTTGTGTGTGGTGGTTGAGTGCATTTCTGCCTTGGAGGTCTCTGCCATTTGTGTAGATTTTTACTGAGAGCCTTCCCAAAGGTAGGTGTGTGGTTTGTGTTTTCATGTGAAGGCAGTGCTGGTGTGTGTTCTGGAGGGCTATGTGTTCCATGTGGTGTGGTGCAAGGGTTGGCCTTCTCCTCTTGACCAGCTATTCCGGCCCTGGCTGGAGAATGCTTGGATTCAGTTTTGATATATAAGTGCATTTCTCGCAAGTCTGAGTGTTGGGAGGTAAGAGGATATGGTTGTCGGTGTACATGAGGCAGTTGCTACATTGCCTCAGGATGCCCATGTTTACCAGGTTAATAGGAGAAAGCACAGGGAACTGATATTTAGATATGCCTGGTGAAGTAGGCATTAATAATAAGTAGTGGATTTGTTTCCTTGTAGAACGTTTAGTGTTGGTAGCACTTTTGTGTGCTGCAATAATTGCTGTAAGAAGTCTGGCAAATAAAACCCAAAGAAACCTACAGGTGTTACTGCTCAATGCTAGGAGCCTAAACAAAAAAGTCCATGCCCTATAATCTCTCCTCAATCTGGAAAATATAGACATTTGTGCTATTACTGAGACATGGTTAAAATCTGCAGAAAGTACTCCAGCAGTGTAAGGCTTCAGTGCCTTCCACACATTTAGACCATCTGCTGTACAAACAGGGACAAAAGATGGAGGAGTCTTAATATATATTAGCAACAAGCATAACTCTATGCTGGTTAAACAGGATGATGCCCTGAAATTTATCTATGTGAAAATCGCCAAAGGCAAAGTCACATACCATATCATAGCAAGCTATAGGCCACCCTCTAAGTCCCTAGAATCCCACAGCCCATACCTAGAGACACCTCACAATTAAACCATGTACCCTGTTAATGGGAGACATTAACTACCATTCTATAGACTGGAAAACATACACTGCCTCATACTCACAGGCATAATGATTCCTAGACTTTATTAACACAAATACCAGATAGTGTGCACACCCACCTGAAGTTCAAACATTCTGGACCTGGTACTCACTAATATGGGAAGAAGAGTGTTGTACCCTCCCCCAAAGTGTCATGTCCTCAGTGATGATATCAGACCAAGAGGCTGTCTCCTATGAAGTAAAAATCAAATTGGCAACCCCAGAAAGGGTCTATATTATAACATCAAAGTCTAAAAACATTGAATGCTATAATATCGACCCCATTCAATCGAAACACCAGAAAACCGAACATTCAGAATAGCAAATTTTTTCCCAGGGAAAAAATTTGCTGTTCCAACAAACATACACACAACTCAAGCACGCAAAAATAAATAATCCACACACATACACTTCATGAAACCCTACACTAAACCAGACATACACCACTAGCTACCCACTTACCATAACCCAACCCTAACCCTAAGGTCCCTAACTATGGCACACTCACCTTACCCATCCTAAACCTCACATCCACACAATCGCACATTTACCTGACCCGCACCCTAATTCACCTAACCAATGCCCAATCGCACACTCACCTTCATTTGTAATTCCAAGATGTCACATTTGGAATTATTAATCACATTTAAGAGTTTGGGGAAAAAACTCTTTAACAACTGCCAGGGAGTGTGAGTTTAATATCCAGGCCCATGTTACTCGATTGGAGAGACTAAGGGAATCAAGTGATCAATGACATGTCTTACTGAGACAATGGACTGTATTTTCATTGGTGGATTACTTGAATAATTAAGACAATGGATTATATAATGAGATGGTTCATTCATTCATTTACTGTTTGCATCTGATGAAGTCTTAGCAACTTAGATGAAAACGCTGTGTGTGGAATTGCGTTTATGTATTTGAATTAACTATTAAACCAGGTTTAGAATTCTATCATTGAGCCGACTATTTTCCTTCATCTGTGGTACTTATTTTGCTTGGTTTTGTATTCATATAATTAAAGTCATTGACATGGAATTTTTTGAGTTTAGCTTATGCCAATTCAGGGTTATGCATGCTGAATTTTTGCTGGATTTTGTTAACTCTAACTGTATACTTTATCCTATTAATGATCTTTTACAACTCATACTATAGGCAGCTAAAGAGTGCATAACACACCTGTGGAAAAAATACAGTTGTGTAAAATCTTACCATAACGGTAGATGTTCTTGCCTTCACCACTGCAGTATTCATAACTTATAGAATTCCCTGCCATGAAGCCTGTCATCTGGCCAATCTACCAAAGTCTACCATTGCTTTAAGGTATGCTGAACGTCACCTACACACTCCTCGCATAGTGTAGGGTATAAAGGTGATGTTCAAGCATACCATCCTCAGAACTGATTGCCCTAGTTGGAACAGCAGTCCAAGGAAAACCAAAGAGAACCTACACATCCAGGAAGGAAAAAAAAGACTAGGGGGATGGAGGGAGGGAGTAAATACTGAACCGGTGAAGGCAAGGACAGCTACAGTTATGGTAAGATTTTATACAATTGTACTATGTCCTTACATTCACTGCTGTAGTATTCATAACTTATGGGAGATTGCCAAAGCTCAAGAAGAAACTTGTGAGGGGAAAACAGCATTAGAGCCCTCTAAGAAGCCATGAAGAATGGCATTAGCAAAACCAGCTCTAGCTCTGGAGATACCATCCAACTTGTAGTGTTTGGTAAAAGTATGTACAGAAGTCCAGGTAGCTGCTTCAATAATAGAATTAGTGTCTGAACCCTTGAAAAAAGCACCAGAAGAAGCCACAGCTCTAGTAGAATGAGCCTTTACAAAAGAAGGAAGGCTCTCACCATGAAATGTGTAACAAAAAGAAATAGCTTTTGAAATTTAAGTAGAAATAGTTTGCTTGGAAACAGCCAATCCTAAAGACCTAGGATGAAAGGAAACAAACAACTGATCAGATTTTCAGATAGCTTTAGTCTTAACCAAATAAAATCTAAGCTGTCTATGCACATCTAAGGTATGCAACACCCTCTCACTGTCACATTGCTGAGGGGAAAAAAAGTGGGCAAATTAATAGACTGATTAAGTGACAAACTCATTAACCACCTTGGGCATAAAAGAAGGGTTAGTACACAAGGATACTCTGTCCTCATGAAATGTCAACAAAGGTTGACAAGCTATATGAGCTTGCAACTCAGACACCCGTCTGGCAGAAGTAAGAGCTAACAAAATAACTGTCTTTCAAGAACAATGTTGAAAGGAAGCTGAAAGAGCAGGCTCAAAAGGAACCTGAGTCAGTTTCTCCAGAATGAAATTAAGATCCCAGGGAGAAGGAACAGGCTTCCTGGGAGGTCTAATATTAAGGACATCTTTAAGAAATTGCTTAGCCCCAAATCTAGAAGCTAACAGGGGAGTTAAAGGCAGACAAGCAGAAAGAGCTGATAAGTGGGCCTTAATAGAAGAACAGGCCAAGCCAGCATTGAGCAACTCACACAAATAAGAGAGAACCAAAGGAACATCCACAGTAAGTGGGTACAGGTCATGAGAAAGACACCAAATAGAAAACCTCTTCCATTTAGATAAGTAGGATTGCCTAGTAGTAGGTTTCCTGGCCTCCTGCAGGACCTGCAACATGTCCTCAGAAAAAAGGTGTCTATGAGGAATCAAAACCCTATCATCCACAGTGTCAGTTGAAGCGTGGACAGGTGGGATGGATGAGAGATCCCTTGTCTTGTGTGAGTAGATCCACTCTGTGAGGTAATTTGTGATGATTTCCCTTGACTAGATGCAGAAGTAGAAGGAACCAGTGCTGTTGCAGCCAAAAGGGAGTCATCAAGATTTTGGGAACACCCTGTTGAATCTTGAAGAGGACTATCAGAATAAGAGGAAGGGGAGGGAATGCATAAAGAAGCAAACCCTTCCAAGAAAATGCGAGGGCGTCCACCTTCCATACCAGAGGGCACAGAACTCTGGCAGAAAACACAGGAAGTTGTCTGTTCAGGGGGGAGGCAAAGTGATCTACTTGAGGAGTACCCCACTGGTGAATGATGTCCAGAAACACATCCTTGTGAAGCATCCATTTGTGGGATTGAGTGCAGGACCTGCACAGAGTGTCTGACACAATGTTCTGATCTGAAGGAATATAAACTGCCTGAAGTGTCACTTGATACTTGATAGCCAGATCCCATACCAGAAGTGCCAGCCAGCAAAGAAGGAAAGATCTTGTTTACCCCTGTTTGTTGATATACCAAGCAACTGTGGTATTGTCTGTGAAAACCTTGAGAGGTCCCGGAGAGAAAAGAGGATGAAAGGCCTGAAGAACCAGTATAAGAGCTCTCATCCCTTTGATATTGATGTGCTCCTTCTGATGATGAGGTGACAACACTCCCTGAATCTTCAGGGAGTCAAACGTCGCTTCCCATCCTACATCTGAAGTGTCTGTGAACAGATCCTGAGATGGAAGAGGAGAATGAAAAGGGAGCCCTGGATTCAGAGACAACTGCTGAATCCACCACAGAAGCTCCTTGAGACAAGGGAGAAGAGGAACTACAAAGTCTAGAGGATGCACATGTTGAAGCCACACTGACTTCAGAAGCTACTGGAACTTCTTCATGTGGAGGTTGGCCAGAGGGAGCATCAGAATGATGGAAGCCATGAACTCCAGAGCTCTCAGAAACTCCCTGGTTGTAATGGAGGCCAGGGGAAGAAGAATTTGAAGGTAAGAAATGAGAGTTAAGACCTTTGGAGGAGGCACAGATGACAGCACTGGCACTGTCTGAATCCTGCAACCCAGAAAGACATGATCCTGAGAAGGAGCCAGGGAAGACTTTTTGAAGTTTACCATGAACCTCAGGCTCTGAAGAAGAGAAAAGGTAAAAACAATGATTTTGAAAAAGGACATCTGGAGAGGATGCCTAAATCAGCAGGTCATCCAAGTAAGGAAATATTTCGATCCCTCGAAATTTGCTAAAAGCATTCACAGGAGTGAGGCATTTGGTGAACAACCTTGGGGCAGTAGAAAAGCAAAAGGGCAAAGCACAGAACTGAAAATGCTAGGAAGCAACAGAGAAATGCAAAAACCTCCTGAAAAGAGGATGGATTGGAATATGGAGATAAGCATTCTTGAGATCCAGAGACACCAGAAAGGCCTGAGGGAGGAAGAGACAAAAAAGGGTCTGAAGGGACAGGAAGCAAAAGGAAGGCACCTTCAGAAAAATGTTTAAATGAGAGAGGTCTAGAATTGGTCTCCAAGTACCTTCTTTTCTGGAGACTAGAAACATTCTTGAATAAAACCCCTTACCCCTTTGGGACACAGGCACCTCTTGAATAGTATCCTGAGACAAGATATCTCGAAGAACCTCTGGGAGAAAAGGAAGTTGTGCCCAAGGAGGCTGAGGAATGCCCATAAAAGGAGGATGGGAAATTCCACACCTTGAAGTACCCCTGACAAATGATTGACAGAACCCAAAAATCCTGGGTGATTCGAAGCCAAACAGGAAGAGAAAGAGGAATGTGGCTGGGAACAGGTAGGATAGTCAGACAGCATCTGGTTTGTCAGGAAAGGAAGGCTTTAGAATCCATGCAGTCTGAGTGACCTTAGCAGAAGGAGCCCATTTACCACCCTTTTTACCTTTAGCAGGAGGACGAGGTTGCTTATGAACAAAGGCTGGCTTAGAAGGGTAGTTTATCTGAAATTTAGGCACAGGAGAAACAAAGACACGTTTAAACTCCTGTAAGGCCTCCCCTTGTCCTGAAGAGACTTAAACAAACCAGCAGCCACTTCCCCAAACAAAAGTTTATTATCCAGAGGAGCATCCATCAACTTAGCCTTAATATCATCAAGTAAAAATTGAAGCCTAAGCAAGAATACCTCCTCATTACTGAACCAAAAGCAGCAGCCCTACAAGAGGTATCTGTTGCATCATAGCTACACTTGATAGAATGACAAACTACTTGAGAGAAGTCCCTGCAAGGAAACAGCAAAAGATTTACTCTCAGAGTCTGAAAAATCAGAAAAAACTGACAGACATGAGAAAGAAAAGCCAACACATACCTAGATATATCGGTCTGATAATTAATAGATCTAAAAGCTAGGGTAACTGACATATAAACCTTCTTACCCAGCCTGTCCATGGTTCTGCTGTCCTTGTCAGAAGACAGTAACTTGGATGAAGGAATCAACTGAGATCACTTATCAGGGGCTACAGACACAACAGAGGGGTCATCAGCAGGACATTTGAAAAAAGAGGAATAATCCCTAGGCACTCTATAAAACCTATTAGACTTCTTGGAAGCAGGGGGCAGAGATTCAGGCACTTTAGAGGCACCGGATAAAAACATCTAATAAAGCAGCCAAGACAGGAGGAATAGCCACAGGTTTAGGAGATTCCAATTGCAGTAACTCATAGTACTGCTTATGGATATCAGAAACCTTAGCACAATCCCACTTAAAATATTCCATCATCCTAGAGATTGTGCCCCCAAAGAAAACGTCCTGAGAAGGAGTATGTGGACTATTAGATTCCTCCTCCTCAGACCCATAGTCTAAAGGGTAAGGAATATGGGTAGAATAAGTAAGGGATTCTTCATCAGAATCCAACTCTTCCTCAGAAGAATTCAATCCTCCGTGTCTTTTAGGTGAAGGAGAGGTCCAAGGAGGAGCAGGAACCGAAAACCTTTAAGGAGGCCTTAATGAAAGTAAAGCATTAAATAACCCCTGAGTAAAGGCCTACCACTCACTTTGTGGATCCCTAGGAGAAGAGGAAACATGTTTAGCTTTTTTCTAAGGAGACATCCATCCTAGAAAACTGAGAAGGCCCTGACTCAGGATGGCATTCCACAAATGTAGTAGGAACTTCTTCCCCAAGAAGAAACTGCAGAACCCTGTAGGCCCCTTGGAAACAATCAACCATGGTTCCCCCTAAACACTCGAAAGTGACACCTGCAAAGCCTCACTGGACATGCTGCTCACCAGATCCTCGCTGACTTCCAACCAGGATGCAGTAGAGAAAACTGACAATGCAACCAGGTGAGTCTCCAGGTTTCTAATAACCACAGGAGCCACCCCCAGCAGAGGCTGGACAGTGGAAGATTCTGGTATTACCTTTTTCACTTTCTTCTTCCCTGATGGCTGACCCTCGGGGCAGGAATTTCCATCCATAGTATCTTTAGCAAGAACCCGAAGATGCTGGTTCTCAAGATACAAAGAAAGGGAAGAAAGCCTACTATGAATGGCTTTTGGGACAAATGCCTGACAAACTGAACAAGATGTATGGTCGTGAGTAGCTCCTAGGCAAAAAAGACACTTATTGTGGAGATCTTTATGTGGAATCTGTCTCCCACCCTGCAATTTATCCTTCTGGGATGACATTAACCCCCCCAAACAGCACAAAAAAGCAAGTAAAGAACAAAAACCCCAACTGGGTACTTATTTGCAATGGTGAGAACTTCAGCAAACAGGAGTAGTCACCGGAATTCCAACAAACAGAAAAAAATGGACAGAGGCAAATAGAGCAAAGGTTAAAAACAACGTTTGGATTGGCAGCAAAGAAGTTCTGAGGATGGTACGCCTGAACATCACCTTTATGCCTACATTACATGAGGAGTGTGTAGGTTACATTCAGCATACCTTAAAACAATGGTAGACTTTGGTAGACTGGCTGAACGACGGGCTTTACGACAGGGAATGCCATAAGTTATGAATACTACAGCTTTGAATGTAAGGACATTGAAAGCTTCTCCCTCAATGAAAGATCTGTTCAAATAATGAAAAGCATAACAAAATGGAAACTAGATACAAAAAGCACTAAAGCAAAAGATCAGCTACTTAGTGAATAGTTCCTTTTGTTTGAATTTAAAGAGAGGTGTACGAATGACTTTTAAACATAACTAGTTTATTTATTAATGTCCTACACTTTGGAGTTCTTAAATATGGTACTTTTTCTTTCATGATTGTTTTATGCAACTTTTCTGACTGCGGCATTTTTATTCTTTTGTTCAAATTGTTTAGTTCATAATTTGTTCACATGCATTAATAAAGTTTACTTTTTTTTGTTTGTTTTTTCATTGGTGATATTGAAGATTTTATTCCTAGGTGAGAGAGTGAGAAACAAATGGGATTTGAAATGACAGTTGTTTACAAATGCAGAGCAAACTGCTGGCCTCAGTGGGTCAGCTCCCAAATGAGTTGGTCTCAGTCTAAGTCTGCTCTGATGCTGAAAGACTTGCTCTAAGTATAAGTGACTTACTTTTATGTAAGGCCTATCTATAAACAGGCTTACTACAGGGACCAGATTCCAGAACACACACTCTCGGTGCAAGTGAGAGCAAGTAATTTGGAATCTGGTCCAATGAGTATATTACTATCTAAACTGCTTCAAAATTAAGATCAATTAGATGATTTATTGGACTGTGCAGTGGTGCAGCAGTTGTGTTGTCATCTCACAGCAAGAGGTTCTCCGGTTTGATTCTTGGCCAGGATGCCGTCTGTGTGGAGTCTGCATGTCCTCCCTTTGGTCATGTGGGTTTCCTCCAGGTACGCCATTTTCCTCCCACATTATAAAGACATGCATCTGAAGCACTTCTCCCTGGGCCTCCACTGAAAATTGGCTTTGTTCCAAGTCGGGCATTCCCAGTAAACAAATGTTAAATAAATGAATGGCATTTTTCTTTCATTTAGAATGAGTCCTATATAACTATTCAGTGGATCTCTGTATATTATAGGTGTTTTATATTATGTGAGATATAATGATATCTTTAAATCCATTGATATTTCTATTTTATGTGTTCTGGTGATGTCTATATTCACTATGTGAGATGAGAATGCTCGCATTTTATTAGATGCAACTAAATGTATTTTTTAAAGTTTACTTGAATTAAGCAAATTCTGGTAGGTCTTAAATATCTGCAGTATTAGCAATTTTTTTTATACTTATTTGTCTAGTCAACTGATTGAGGTAGATGGAATAAACTACTAAAGTCCATTTCCAGTAAAAACTTTGTTATAAGGGGAAAAAAGAATTCAAAACATTTATAATATCTAGTACATTATGATAGATAACTTAAACCAAATACCGTTGAATACCTAAAAGGAGTGCTTAATACATAGGGGAAACTACTTAGAGTCTGATTATTCAAAGAAGCAAAATTAAGCTGTAGAAAAATAATGTAAATGAAGTGCGTTTTTCCCCTTGAGGAGAGTAAGATAAAGTAAGAGAAGTGAAATATCATGTACATTCCCTGTTGCACTGACACACATACTACATATATGTAACTATCTATATATGTATTACATACAAGTATATTCTGTAGGTTATATAAATGGCAACATAGATTTACCAGAATGTTAACATAAGTTACATATTCTATTGAGGTGAGTAAAAAATGTGATCTATAGAAACTGAATATTTATTCTTTATAGGTCATAAAGAATAAACACTCAAACAACTAAAGCAACTGTAACTGCAATTGATTTTGCAGGTAAAAATGCTGTATTTGATGATGGGAATAACAGATGACTTTGGGTTCGATCATTAAATCAAGGTCCTGGATTTATATCCCATTACTGACATTGTGGTGGAGCATAATGACTTACCAATAGCATGACTAGAACTTCAGCATGGCAATGTCTTAAAAACTGTGGGATCACCTAAGTGCCTTGAAATCAAATTTCCATTAACCAGTAGTTATGGCTAAAACAATGTTTAAATTAAACAAACTGAAACCAAGATTGTTCAAATGAACATTGTTCCTATCATAAAACTCAGAGTCCAATCTGTCAGGATCTTTGTGTTGAATTATCTGGAGTCCAGTCTGATAAGCCGTATGTTTAACTCAATGATTGATGAATTGTCTAGCCATTGCAATAGTGCAGGACCTTCTAGCTCCTTCCCAATGGAGTTTCCGTATGATGGAAGACCAAAACAAGATCTAGTTCAGATGTAGCCTCTGAATATCAGAAAGCATTCTGGGTAATGGGATTTTCTTAGGACACGATCCAAGTCATTATCCCTGAGGTGGATTACCAAAATTCTAGGTAAAGCTTCCTTAGCAGTGATTTGAAGCTAGATCGCCCAAAAAACTGAAACTGTCAGAGGCCAGGAAAACCAAATGAGTGAACTGCCCATTTGTTAAGATTAAATAAATCTGAATTTCCTTAGCAGACCAAAGCTTTTATTGTATGTATCTCTCTTGATGAAAGAATGCCCCAACAGCCAAATAACCCCCTTTCCTGAAACAGAAATAAAAATAAATGGTTAATGTATGACAAAAGGCATCAGTCACCCACCTTCCTATTGTTTGGATGACCTTAACAGACTGCCCCTTCATGGCCAAGTTGGAGGTGCGGCCTATTCTGAAAGAATGTGAAGAATACCATTGTGGCTGAATCCTCTGTCCTACAATGGCATTTCTAAGTAGTAGGTTAACCTCTGCCAGACTAAATGGCCTGCAACTCACCTGAAAGAAAACCAGGCCCAGGCGTGATGCTGTGCAGCAATCTGAACAAATTAACTGGGCAAATAGCCAACCCCTTCACCTTGTCTAGTTGGACATGATGCCAGATCGATCCATCTTAGATTTCTCTTCCCCTATCATTATGAAATCTTTGTGGATAATGAGGTCCTCCCAACAATGATAGATGAGTAATTCACTAGCAAAGAAGGCAACCGCATATAATGAATTGAATAAAACAGCTAATGTAACAAAGTTATGAAAGTCAGATAATATCTTAAACAAACCTGAAAAAATGATGGGAAGGAGTTGTCTCCCCATAGGCTTTCAGGAATCATGGATAAGTCCATGAATATTCTCCAGACCCCTGAGCAACTTGCCAGTCAGCCAGTGGCTGGACATTTCCTGAAGGCCCAAAAAACTTTCCAACAATCCCAAAGCTGCTAAGTGCATCTAAAGAACTTTGGAGGAACTGCCTGCTCATGACCCTGCCACTTGGAAGTGAAGGATCAACTGCAAGCTCCAGGTCCTGAGACAAGAGGTCAGAGACCTTTAGAAAACCTTGAAAATCTGAAGACATGAAGAATATATCTTCCTGGTATTGCTGACCTAAGACCTAGACCTGGCCAGCAGCAATATTGTTATTCTTCTCCAATTAACCATACTTCCACAGGCATTTCTATGCCCCTTGGATCTGCATGCCTGGCCAAATGGTAAAACCTGGTGAGCTGAAAACAGTAAAGACTATCAGCTATAAGGTTATGATGACCAGGCACGTGCATGCTCAAGAAAGAGAAATTAATCTTTAAACTCAACAAAACTAAAAGCCTTTTAACAGAGTAAACCTACTTGACCTGGAGCATGTTTATTGAGGGGAAAGAACTACTGAGGTATTGTCTGAGTGAAAGACCACTCAGCTGTTGTGTAACTTGTCCTTCCACATCAAGACCGCCCCCCAGATGGGGAAGATTTCCAGAAAAGTGATCTCATCTAATATATAGAATGATGGGCGCTATGCTGCACCTTCTCTGAGATCTGGACAACCAAGAGGTATGCCAGCTGCTGAAAGGGAAGCTGGTATGATTAGCAAGGATGATATCTGAGACAGAAACATTTTTTAATGAAGGGGAAACATTAAATGCTATGTTATTAAACAGAGGATACCCCCTAGAATTCCTGAAAGAAATATTCCAAGAGGTAAGACAAAAATGACTGAACCATTTTTCAAGCCCCCAGTAATTGCAAAGATGGTGAGACAAGAATTGTGGTCTAGGACATCAAATTTAATAAAGGATGCATCCTTACTTAACAACAATGAGACTAAATGTATCCAGGATGTTTTCAGATATAACTGGCAAATCCTGAAAATAGGGGTTTAAACATGGAAAACCTAGAAGACCACCCTATAGTGACATTCAGGAGGGATAGTAATATAAAAAAAAATACCTGGAACTGGAAAAGGTGCCAACTAATGGCATAAAGAGATCTCACCTAAAGTCAAAATGTGGTAGATGCACATACTGTCCTTATATTAAGGAAGGGGAATAAGCTATGGTTAAAGGGTTTGGGAGAATTTCATGTCCTAGGAGATGCAACTGTAAGACAGAAAACATTGTATATGTTGGCCTTTGTTCACAGTGCCCTTGTTTCTCTATTGATAAAACACTGAAAGATAGAATTTACAAACATTTGAGGGATATGAGGAAGCAAGATATTAGGAATACTTTACGGAGACACATTCAAAGTAATGTGGACCATTCCTTCAGTTTTTTTTGTTATATATGTCAAAGAAGCAGACTCCAGAGGGAGACCATGGAAAATTAAACTGAGTGTAAAGAATCCAATTGTCAAATAAAAACCAGTGCCACTGGACCCCATGGTTTAAACTAAGAAATGTCCCTCTCTTGTTTCCTAAAGCTGAAGGTATTGAATATTAATCCCTTAGCACCTTGACCATATACAATTTAATCATTCTTTTTTGAAATCAACTTTGTTTCAAACAAATAAAGATATCATAGGATCATAGGAGGTTATGAGGCTATCAACTCAGAGATCATTTCAAGCCTAGCAGTTTCATCCCAATGTAATACCATAGATACTCTAGTCAATACCCAGGACTGTATTTAGTAATGACTGCCCATGTCCAGGAGCATTGTGGGTGCTATCTCCAGCATGAATTTACAGCGCTCCATCCACTCATTCAGGTTCCTTTAGAATAGTGTCATAGAGGTGCTCTGCTTCTCATGAATTGGCAGCCTATTCCAAAGATGTAGCAGTCACTGGAGACAAATCTGTCCCTTCAGCATGTCAAATTCAAGTCATAGGCCATATTTAGGTCCCTGCAATGGGTAGCTCTAGTTCTGTTTGAGTTATGAATGTGCTGCAAATTCATTAGGTTTGGGTCGGAGATTGCTCTGTAAGCCAGGCACAAGTCTCCCTTAAGAAGTCTATATAATACTGTGTATAGTGACAGGGACTTTAGTCGTTCTGTGTAAGGCACATGCTGGAGTCTCTTGATCTTCTTTGTTAGAAATCTCTGAAGTGTCTCCAATTGCTGCAGGTGCTTTGTGTGGTACATGCCAAAAGGGGCATTATACTGAATTATGGGCCTGATTAGTGATGAGTATAGAGGGGTTATAACCTCCTTTGCTCTAGAGGTGATATCTTGGCTAATCAAGTGTGATAAATAGAAGGCCTTCTATACTACAGTAGACACATGGTGGTCAATGTTAATGTCGCAGTCTACTTTTGATCCCAGATCTCTTACCACTTCATAGGTACATAGGGTGTTGTTGTTAATTTAATAGTGTGAAGGGACATTGTTTTTACAGAACGGAATGATGATGCATTCCTTTGCATTTTGTTTGAGACCATGACTAAGACATCAGTCGTTGGTCTATGTAAGACTCTCCTGAAGTATATCGATATAATTTGGGGATTTGACAGTTGTACCCAGATTGCAGTCATCCACAGACTTGGTCAGCCACAACCCCTTAGTTTTGGCCTGAACTTCTGACAAGTATATACCAAACAGTAGGAGGCCCAACACTGACCCTTGTGGCACCCCACTGGTGACAGGTCCGCTGGTTGATGTGGTGTCACCCACTTCGATTGTGACTGGTTTATGAGCCAGTTGGCAACCCATCTTACAACAAAGGAGTTTAAATTCAGTTTGCTAAGTTTATCGGTAATGCCTGAGTGTGGGATTGTGTCGAAGGCCTTGGCCAAGTTGAGGTATGCTGTACTGTAAAGCATACGTGAAACAGTGAAATAATTTTTGATGCACAATGAATTTTATAAGTGTTTTACATATTTGTATCACTTGAAATAAAAACTGAGATGTTTTATACATTTTTAGGTTGAATGATTATTCAAGTGTCTATTTATTCCACAGGGGATAATATGTGCTGTAGCTTTAAGCAGAATGGCTTGGTTGTAAAATTGTAAGTTTTGCAGGCTTTTTAGTTTACAAAATGTTAACGTACTGCTATATGGTTACTCTGATGAAGTCCCATGATTTTTCAGGGCCGAAAGTACTTACTAACTTTTACTGATTTCTTATTTTTAAGTAACTTTTTATCAATTTCTTATTTTTTAAATAAACTATGGTGCTGTGTCTAAACTTTTACTTTTTCCTATTTAATTTACTCTATTAAGTACTGAACTGTGGTGGATTTGCGGGGCAGCTTCATCCTTTGGTCTCCACATGTAAGCTGCTTGGTTTGGTTTACATTATCTGGATTTATTGGCTTGTTCGTTGTGTGGAGGCTGTGGAGGAGTGATATCTCACCCGTTATTTACCTAGGACCAGAAACAGCAAACTGCCACTGTTATATTAGAAAGACTTGATATCAGTATTAGGCTTTAATGCAGCTTGTCCAGTTACTAACTCAGGAACTGGAAGGAGCAGTGTTTGGAGGTAATACCCTTCACAGAATAGATATTAACAGCAATGCTTCATTTAGTGTGCCATTAAGGCAAGTTACCCAAAGTGATCTTGAACAATTAAAAAATCCACTAGTAGAGAGACCATTATTTTATATTCCTGGTAATGGCAACAGCACTGATGAACCAAGAGATAACTCATTAACGTAATGGTTTAGTAACAACATTGACTTTGGGATGACAGTCCACGTTAATGACAGAAAATGGTATTTCAGTGTTCCAGCAGTTAAACATTTTTAAGAACAAACTTACAAAATATCATAAGCTGCAGGTAGAAAATAGTTATTTTCATGAATGTATCAAGTCAGATATTGTACCCAAGAGACTAAGATTGTGGAAATTTCTCTTTGGACTTATTGAGGGATCTGTGTTACATCATGAACTTTTGGCATTGTTTGACAGGGGTATGAACTCACAGAGTTAGTGATACAGCACAACCAGTCTACAGTGGAACATCTGGAGTTTGAAATTATACCCTTAGACAGCAACATTTCCAAGGACTTGGCTTTTGATTTCCATATGGGGCACTACAATTTGATTTTCAGTAAAGTTGAATAGACCTTGAATGAGGTAAGTGTGAAAAAAGAAAGAAAGATGGTTTGTGATAAAAGTGATTATAACAATAAAAAGGCTTAACGTAATCCTCCAAAGGTTAACAATAGTGTATACAACAGTGATTTTTCTAATGAACTAGATACCATGTGTAACAATGGCAATTCTGCTGTCCCTTTGGATTTGCCACCACACACAGAGATCGGAGATGATTTTGAACCAGAGGAAAGCCCACCAGGGGAAATGGCCGGGGCAACATCATCAGGAATTCTCATCCAGGAATTCCCCAATGCCCCAGAGGAGGAAAGGACTAGCGAGGATCAACTGACCCTTAGTGGGCAAATAAGTATTATCAATTGGAAACATGACTTTAAAGTTTATAATTACAGTTCATATGATATTTCAAAAGAACATGCCTCTCTATTTGAGAGAGGTTTAACTTTTGTTCCATTAAGGGAAGGTTAATTTAATCGAATATTGTCGATTTAAAGACGTATGCAAGAAAATTAAATTTTATTGTGATGTCTGGCATCTATATTACAACAGTGAAGCTTTAGTTAATCGAATAACTAAAGCTCAATCTTGTAATAATGACAGCTAAAAATGTCAAACGGACGATTCAACCAAGGTAAACACTTCCCTTGGCCGAATCAAAAAAAAAAAAAACAACTTTACATCCGAAATCAAGTGGGGGGGGGCTTTGCACCCCACACCCACAATGTGGGGGGCTGTGCTTCCCACACATCCCCTACCTAAATATACCAACTCTGAGATTGCACAAAATTGGAAAACGGGCATACTCCACATAACGGCCAACGGAAGTGTTTCTCTAGGTTAAATCGGCCATTTGACATTTTATAGTTTTGATATTACAAGATCGAGCTTTACTTATTCAATTAAGTAAAGCTTTGATCTTGTAACATAGACCTGATGTTTGATGGTGCAAACCAAAATGCTGAAAATATTAACCTTTGTAGGAAACCTAGTGTGTTTCACCCCACGCCCCACTATTTCACTATTTGAAAAAATTTGTGAACATGATGTGAGAATGGTATTTAAGGACAGTACTAGGGGAATTTGTAATAACCTTCTAAATGATGAGAGAGAACTGTTAAATGAGATTAGTAGCAACCACTCCATTAGATGTATGAAACCTAATAAAGGGGGGGGGGGTTATGGATCGCATTGATTATATTAGCAGTATGGTGACTGTGATTTTCTCCGATCAACATGTGGAGAGTTTTAGGAATTAACTTAATACTTCTTACGCAAAAATTTATAGGACTATTTATGATTTATTAGTGGATGCACTACTTACTATACATCAGTTAAATTATATTAATAATGAATTCCCACAGATACCCTTCATATTCGGGATCCATAAAATACACAGAAGTCTGGATGATCCACCATTTCATCTGATAGTAGATGCAAAAAATTCTAAAACCCATGGGACAACCACATTTATTGATATGAAGTTAAAAAACATTTTAGATAATGAGGCTCATACTATTTATATATATATATATATATATATATATATATATATATATATATATATGGGTCTACTTCATTTGATCGAAAGACCATTTGACCTAAATCTATTTGATCGAAAGTTAATTTGATTGAAAACCAATATTCAAGGCAAAAACAGGTATTTGTCCCCCTCCCCAATGTTGTGCGTCCCCGGAGTTGGTATATATAGTTAGGGGGGGTGTGGGGGGTGAAACCCCCCACCCAGTTTCCTTTAAAAGAAGAAAATAAAACAAAAAGTTCAGATTTTAAACAAAAATAGGTGGGGGGCTTTGCCCCCCACATTCCTCCTAACTATATATACCAACTCCAGGGTCACACGATATTGAGGAGGGGGACAAATCCCAGTTTAATGCCTTGAATACTGGTTTTCGATCAAATGAAATTTCGATCAGATGGGTTTAGGTCAAATGGTCTTTCGATCAAATGAAGTAAACCTAGATATATATATATATATATATATATATATATATATATATATATATATATATATATATAAATATATATATGAGGATTCCTGGGGCTTTCTCAGTAAGATACATAGAAATACTTTTGCAGAGAAGTTAATTTTGTTTGCTATAGCTGTCAAGGACTTGTTCTCAGTTATACTTCATGATACAGGCCTGGATTGGTTCACACTCTACTTACATCAGAATACTGATTTCAATGATAGATTAGTTAATGCTGTGTCTACTCTCATGGAAATTGTTTTCAACAATAACTATATCTGATTTGAAGGAACCATTTACAAGCAGGCCGAAGGTGTTGCAATGGGGGCCGCTTGTGCCCCCAATTTTTTCGAATATGATCTTAGCTTATTGAGAGCATAATTATGTTTTTAATTCACCGTTTGCCAACTGTTGGAGCTGTTATGGGCAGTTCCTGGATGATATACTTATATTTTGGAAAGTAAATGAAGCCAAGTTAGATGAATGTTTTACTTACATCAATAATACAACTCGCTTTCTTAGTTTTACCATGACTAAATCTGTAGATGCCATAAATTATTTAGATGTTGAATCAAGAATTGATCATGACAGTTGTTGGTTTATGTCAAATCTTTATAGAAAACCCATATATTCTAATCCCTTGCTTCACTTCAACAGTTGGCATCCTTTGCACCAGAAGAAAAACCTGGTGAAAAGGCAACTGCTACAATTAGCAAGGATGATATCTGAGACAGAAACATTTTTTTAATAAAGGGAGAAACATTAAAGGTTATGTTGTTAAATAGAGAATACCCCCTAAAATTCCGGGAAGAAATATTCCAAGAGACAAGACCAAAAAGACTGGACCATTTTTTAAGCCCCTATTAGGTAGTAGTAAAGATGGTGAGACAAGAATTGTGGTCAAGGACATCAGATTTAATAAAGGATGCATCCTTACTTACAACAATGAGGCTGAATATATCCAGGATATTTTGAGACATAACTGGAAAACCCTGAAAATAGGGGTTTAAACATGGAAAAACTAGGTGACCACTGTATAGTGACATTCAGGACCGTATTAATATTCCAGGTACACCATTTTGTGAAACTGCATTATTATTTTTTTTTTCTAGACGTACTTCTCAGACTCTTACTGGATAAAGCCACAATTAATAATACGGGAGCAAAGGCCCAAAAAATAGGGTCACTTTTTAAATATTGCTCTTACAAACTTGGAATGATGCTAGACTAACAGGTTTTGTATTAGCATGAATGTTCTGAAGGATATGAAGTCTGTAACTCAAGTATCAGTCATTATTTTCTGCTTCAGTCCTAATGGTACCCCCTCCCTTGCTGGATTTGCTGGTGATTTGCCAGAAAACCACAATTTTATGAGAAACAGACATATTCGACAAAAATCTGGACCTTCTGCAAAAATCAGACTGTTGAGAAGTATATTTATATGTTTATTTTTACATGATATTATTTTTCTAAATCCTCCTAGCACCCACAAATTGACTAACAAGTCACTGAAACACAATGAAAGCGCACCATGGTGAGCAATACTTATCAAGTCAGTCACTGCCAGCTGCCTCTATCACAAATGCCTTCTGCTGGACCACTGATGAGTCTCCAGAGTGGAGCTCGCCACTCTCTTAAATCGGGTAGGCCAAAGGCCTGTTCCCTAGGATTCACACTCACAGATATGTCTTACAGGTAAGGCACCTTTAGTTTGTACTATCCCGGTATTTACCCTGGCTGCTGTGTGACCTTGGCCCTGGAGGCTTGTTCTACTCTCACTACCTCCTATCCTGCACTAAGGGACCTGCCTGATCTCTAAGGATCCCCTCCTGTTAATTTCTAGCCATCCTAACATTGAATCAAGAATTTCTACTACCCCAGTACTGTTTTTCTCCCAGTCTTAAAGGGTTTCAGAAACTCACTACCTCCTATCCTGCACTAAGGGACCTGCCTGATCTCTAAGGATCCCCTCCTGTTAATTTCTAGCCATCCCAATATCGAATCAAGAATTTCTACTACCCCAGTACTGTTTTTCTCCCAGTCTTAAATGGTTTCAGAAACTCACTACCTCCTATCCTGCACTAGGGGACCTGCCTGATCTCTAAGGATCCCCTCCTGTTAATTTCTAGCCATCCCAACATCGAATCGAGAATTTCTACTACCCCAGTACTGTTTTTCTCCCAGTCTTAAAGGGTTTCAGAAAGTACGTTCCACCCTTGTCCTTCATTAAGATACTTGTATTAACTTTAATTTATCTAAGTATACAAA
Organism: Protopterus annectens; assembly: GCF_019279795.1. Classification (NCBI taxonomy): domain Eukaryota; kingdom Metazoa; phylum Chordata; order Ceratodontiformes; family Protopteridae; genus Protopterus; species Protopterus annectens. The sequence continues at coordinate 1,181,892,396 of NC_056733.1, read as the reverse complement.
GTATTATAGCCACTGAGTCAGGAAGCCAGCAGCCAGACTCCTCGCTATCCCTGTAGCAACTTCTAAACTTACCCCCCCTGAACCCACTATCTGAACTACCTCTACTAGCTATCTATATTATATTTACCTTGTAGTTTTCTGTTCTCTGACCAATAGGTAGCACCCCTATCTATCTGTTAGCTAATACTCTCTCCTCCATTTTCACAGGTATCATCTCTGAATACTCTCACAATTTGTATCCTTGACTAGTTGATTATCTCCCTGTGGCATTTCACTGTTCTTATCCTTTCTCCTCCCACCTTCTAGCTATACTTCTTTTTCCTCCTTCCACTCCACTATCCTTCTCTATCTTACACCTGTTGTATCACACTGTACTTATCTGTAAATATTTGCACTGCCTCAGACATCTGCTGCTCTCACATTGTCTCTGTACAATCTTGACCTGCTCTTCCCGCTCCATTCGCCCGGCGGGCTCACTCCGCTCCCCTACCCTACCCCTAATTCCCACACACCCCCAGTGCTGTTAACCTTATACCCCAGTATCCACGCCACCTTCCCCTCTTTAACCTATCAGTGACTATTACCAGTTAATGGCCCCACCCCATCCTAACCACTCCCCAATTAGCTTCACACCTTTAACTTCTCTCCATCATCTCTGTACACTTATTATCCTGTACTGGTTGCACTATATAACTTTCCTCTCTTACTATTACCCCTATTTTAGCTTTTATTAAGCACTCTCCCTCCTCATACTACACCTCCTTACCTATAAATTCTAATGGCCTCACTACAGAAAACTATATACATAACTCTTTTACTCTTAACTACTATCCTAATTTCTCTATCTATACCCTATGCACTAACCTTCTATGAACATTTTTTCTGTCTGAACGTCACCACCCCCGCCAACAAACAAATTCAGATTCTCACACAAACTCCCTCAATCACATAAACATTACCTCAACTTCTATCTACATACTTCCAAAGTATTATAGATAGACCCATATCTTTTATCTCTATAATAAGAAAACCCTGATTAACTATAACAAACTCTTAAAGTCTATACAAAAACCTCAACAACATCTTCTATTAGATGGTGATATTCACCCAAACTCTGGCCCCAACATAACAATTCACAAAGACCCACAAAACCTAACATCCCATGCTATCCTTACACCAAAAAGACCTTCAAACTCACTCTTAATAGCTCACCTCAGCATCCATAGCATTAACAACAAAATTACCCATCTACATTCACTCTTAGAAGTGCATACATTTGATATCCTCTGTATTACAGAAACATGGATAAAGCCTACAACTCAAGACCAAGAAATTACCCCTCCTGGATATAACATCCTGAGATGTGACCGCAAGACAAAAAAAGGAGGAGGAGTAGCCATTCTGTATAAATCAGAACTTCAGGTCTCATCCTTTAATGTGTTCCTACCCCTAGATACTAATGCAGAAACCCTTCCTGCTAAACTTCAAATCAACAACTGAAAATCTATCTACATAATGTATGCCTATCTTCCCCTGGAAATAATATCAATACTCTTGAAAACATTCTTAGCTGCCTTACTACTCATCTACCTCAGGAAACCATTGCCCTAGGTGGTTTTAATATAGACTGGGCTACCTGTAGCTCCCCAAATCCTATCTCCCACATAAATCTATACGTTTTTTCCCAAACAATTACCTCCCCTACTAGAATCCATAAACCAAGTGGTAAAGAAACTACCCTAGACTGGATCCTTATAAACAGCCATCCTAATACATATAAATCAGGTACCCTTCCAGATGATATGAGTGACCATGTTCTAACTTATACAATTAAACAAAAAACTCATAGCCCCAATGATAATATTTACAAAACCTCTCGCTCTAAAAAACATTTTCATCCAGACAGCTTCCAAAATGAACTCAAAGCATGTGACTGGTCCCCACTGCATCATCTTCAATTAGATGAAGCAGTCACCTACTTTAATACTAGATTCCTACAGATCCTAGATTACCATGCCCCCTCTCACTCCAACTGAGTAAGAACCAAAATTGCCCCATGGCTCACAAAACAAACCAGACAAAAGATCCTCCTACAAAATAAAATCTGGGCTAAATGGAGAGCCTCTAAAAGCCCAACAGACCACCTTCACTTTAAATAACTATGTAATGCAACCAAAAAAGACATTTTACTAGACAAAAAAAACTTTTACCTGCACCTCCAACAAACCCATCAGCAAAAACCATAAAAGTTCTGGTCAAGCATTAACAAATTACTTCAACTAGGACACTCTAAAACTCCCGTCCCAACAGGTATCCCTTATACTAACTGTAAACAAGTTGCTGATGCCATCAACAACTACTTCGCTGACGCCATTCAAACTCTAGCTAACACATTACCTCCTATTAGCACTAGCCCATCTAATACTACAAATAGCCCAGTCCCTACATTTAATTTACAACCAGTACCTACATCCCTCATTTGCACCCTCCTACAAAAACTTAAACCAGGCACCCCTTCTGCTGACTGTCTTCCAGCAGAATACCTACAGATTGCTGCCACAGCCATTGCCTATCCCATTTTCATCCTTATTAATAGGACAATTACAGAAAGCACAATCCCATCCATATGGAAAGTCTCCCATATCATTCCTCTATATAAAGGCGGTGCATCTACTGAACTTTCTAACTTTCGACCAATTGCCTTACTCTCTTCAGTAGTTAATATAATGGAAAAATGTATACATCGACAATTACTACACTACCTCCTCCAAAATAATCTACTTGCTAATTGCCAGCATGGTTTCAGGCCTCACCATAGCACTACTACTGCCCTCCTGTCCTTTTCTGACTCTATAAACAAACATCGTAATAACAACTCCCTTTCCTCTGCACTATTCATTGACCTTTCAAAAGCATTTGACATGGTTAACCATCACCTACTTATGGACAAACTAAAAGCCCTATCACTTGACCTACAATCATTACTCTAGTTTAAATCCTATCTGGAAAACAGGCACCAAGCAGTGTTGTGGGACAGTAATCTTTTTACACCCCTCTCTGTCAACATTGGAGTACCTCAAGGCTCTATTTTAGGCTCTCTTCTCTTTTCAGTTTTTATTAATGATCTAAATGCCAAAATTCCCCAAGCCACCTGCATAGACTATGCAGATGATTCTACTTTAATATGCACAGCCATGTCCCCAACCTCTCTCCAGAACCTCACCCAAACAGTATTTAATATTGTTGAAAATTGGTTCATGCAACATTGCCTCCTCCTGAACCCCCAAAAAAACAAAATTACTGCTTTTTGCTCCTACCCAAAAGTCACCACAAATTCACTTCACAGTAACTTCCAACAATGGAACTAGCATATCCCCTGATACTTCAACTTGTCTCCTGGGTATTACTATTGACCACAACCTTAACTTTAATGATCACATTAATATTACCATAAAATCTGTCAACAGAAGACTTGGCTCTCTTTATAGAATCAAGCCCTTCCTTGCGCCATTAGCTAGAACCATTATTGCCCAGACCCACCTTATCTCTACCCTACTATATGCTTCAGCCGTATATACCAATCTATCCAAAAACAACCTTAACAAACTTGCGACCAGATACAATAACATAGCTAGATTTGCCACTGGCGCCCCTTTTAGAACCCACCACTGCCACAACCTTAAACAATTGGGATGATTAGAACTGCAGAACGAACTTCAATGTCAACAACTTACTATGACCCAAAAAATCCTTCACCACCCTAATAATATCCCAATCCTCTCTAGCCTTATTACCCCATACAAAAATCTAGCAACACTATGCTCAGCTAATAAACTTCTAGTCTCAACTACTAAACCTAACAACAGAGCAGGGGACTCACTTTTCTCTAATACAGTGGGAAAAAGCTACACTGCTTTTCAAAAAACACCTTAAAGAATACCTTCAAACACATTGGCTTTGTCCCTGCTCTAACCCTGACATACTTCTCTCCCCAATCATGCTCTCCTCATACTTTGCTAACCTTTTGTACATGGATGCTGACCTGAACTAACCAGTTATTTAGCATCCCACTAGTATCTAACAAGTTTCCCTTTTTACTACTTTATAAGAATCTTTATATTAGCTTTACAAAAAACATGGACTCTGTATAAGTTTTTCCATATATAGAATCTCAACAATGTTCTACTATTATCTTATTATTGTATAAATTATATGTTATGCTGTACGTTATGTTGTTGCCTATGCCTGGAGCTTTTCTCCTCGGGCCTCTACTGAAAATGGACATGTATCCAGTTAGACTAGCCCAGTCAACAAATGTAAAATAAAATAAATAAATAAATAAATAAATAAAGTTGTTAATGCAATCCATATGCCTTCTTTGTTAAACAGTGTTATGTGAATCACAACTCATCTTATACACACTTTAATTAGATATAGAAAATATTTTACTTATTGTATAATTTACCACTTGTTATGTTACTTATATTACAACTAGCCTTCTAATTTTTGTGTTTATATTTGTGTTAAAGTTGCTTATCATTTATTTATACTATCTAATGCTGAATTTTAAATCATGGATACATGCTATTTTCTTTTTTTTTCTAACTGGACTAAGCCAGAAATAGGTTCTTTTGAACAAAGGTTTTACCATGGTTAACAAGCATACATAACTAACTAAATAAATATCTGAATAAATAAAGTGGTGGTATACTCCTGAGGAACTGTGCTTCAACTGTGATGTAGAACTGTGGTCCCATCTGCCCAAGTGATGCTATAAATCTGAGGAAGGGTGGAGGATACTAAAAAAGAGGACCATTTCCAGTATTCTGCACAAGTTAGTCTTACTTAACAACAGTAATAATGCAGTTCTTCCATGAAAAGAGCCCATCAGCTTCATAGGATAAATTCTGTTAATAGAATTAAATAAATAAATAAACACACATTTCCAAGTTAAGGCATTAGAATGTATGTATCATTTTAAATCCATGCATAAAAAGAAACAGGAAATGTTTTGCTAATGCATTTGCACATGTAATTATCAAGAAAAAGACACTTTTCAGTTTCCCTGCATTATTTGTTGTATAATAATTTGTTTTATTCATCAATACTTATTGTGAAGAGATGGTATGGCTATATATTCAAGGCCCATCTGACTTTAGTATGGCATGTTGTCTACTTAAGAACTATCAGGAAAGGCTTTCTACTTGTGTTGTGAGGACTGCTTAAGATTACACCCAGCATACTAGAAAAATAACGTTATTTTCTACCTGCACTCTTTTATGAATTGAAAAGCAAATTGCTAGGAAAAACAACCATGGTGACAGAGGCCTGCAGGATGGACTTAATTTTATACAGCATGCAAAATGTTGCTATGGGTGTCTCACCAGGATACAGATGGTGCAATCTTGTGACATTTATGGAGATGGTTGTCATGAACGGAGATTATCAGACGTTTAGTGATTTTCAAAGCTGCAAGTCCCTGATACAAAGCAGACAAGCCAAATATTTGTTTTTCTTAAGAATACTGGACTTGATTTTATTTTAATCATCCAATTAAACTGCACTATAACAATGAATTAGGGTTTCATTTTCAGTACTTAGCATATACACACACACACACACACACACACACATACAATACACCTCTTTGAAATAGAGCAGTAGACCCTACACTTCAGTGAAAGTCCACATAAACAAAAGTGCACTTTTGCTGAAGTCTAGTTCCCTGGGCTACCAAAAAAAAAAAACACTAAAACATGTTTTATATATATATTGTGTATGTTTGCCTCTTTCTCTCTTTCTCTATAAATTTATCTATAGATAGATAGATAGACAGACAGATGTATGTGTGTGTGTGTGTGTGTGTGTGTGTGTGTGTGTGTGTGTGTGTGTGTGTGTATGTTTTTACACACACAAATATATTTATCTGTTTATATATTTGTCCAATTATATATATATATATATATATATATATATATATATATATATATATGCAGATACACATATATGTTAGATATACAAAAATGTAGACATAAATACATGCACATATATGTAGATATACATATATGTAGACATAAATACATGCACGTATTGCAGTTGCCCCGGAAGGTTTGATCATGGTTAAACTGGGTCTAAGGACCAGGTCACTTATATGATTAACAGATTAATAAATTAAATTACAATCAAAACACACAGTTTTAGATCAACCCAGCATTATAGTGATCTCTAGGGAATTGTGACAATGGAATAAAAGTTAAGTATCAGGCATCTGAGGTCACACCTAATCCTTCTATATGTGATGCTTGCACACTGCTATACAGACTGTTTGCTTCAAGACTCCGTCTTTTGGATTAAGTTCAGCATTTCTAAAATATTACACTTTAGGTACTTTCAGTATTCATAGGTTCATAGGAAAGTACCGGGCTAGCTGCCCTTATGGGCTGTTTAAGCCTAGCTAAATTCCCTTTTTATGATTGAAATAAGCTATCCCATTTGGTTATAGATTGGCATTACCCAGACCATGGTCAATAATTATATATTACTCCTTAATGATAAAAAATGTGACCATACCGTACATAATTTGAAATAGACCCACTTATGGGATAATGCATTTAGAAGCTGTCTTTGTCCATTAATAGTACAGGGAACACTCCTGGGGTAAATTTTCTGTTTCCCATCCATAGATCTAAGTTGCGCTTACAAAGGAAAAGGGATGAACTTTCCTTTATGAAGATGGGAGTCTGTTCCACAGCAGCAGTATCCCTTGTAAAATATACATGTCCCTCCAAACTGTTCTCTATATGTTGCAGAAGAGGTTTAGATCACCAGACTGAGTAGTTCTGATGCCATTGAACTTGCTGATGTACAATAAATCCATCTGTAATGGGTCAGAGGATGTCTTGTGTAGGTTTTTGTCTTCTGATCAGCATTACTGTCCTACTCAATGAGGTGTCCTTCATTGTTATTTATAAAACACTATATACACATATATATTATATTATTTATTCATTTATTTATTAATTCATTCTGTGACTACTACTGAATCCAGTGTAGGAGCCACAGGGCAGCCAGCACACATTCCTGCACTATGTAGGCATAAGCATATGAACTAATCCTAAGTGAATTGCTAACTCATTAGAGCACTCACCTGCACCTACCAGCAGTTTGCAAGAGCTACAATTTACCATTTTTGGGATGGGGGTGCAACACCCAAGAAATCCATGCAGAAACACAAGAAGGATGTGAAGACTGCACAATAAGCAGCAGAGAACGGAGTGTTAGGTAAGGGCGTATCTCTCAACCTCTCAGTACTAGAAATCTGCACAAAGCCAGAAATAATGGAAGGCAAAGGCCCCATGAAAAGGGGAAGTTTTTTTTAAATATTGCTCCTATAAACATAGAAAGTTGCTAGAATCATTTCTTTTTTAATTATTATGTATTTTCTGTAGAATATGAAGTCTGAAGCTTAAATGTCTGTCATTATTTAGTATTATTTAGTGACTTCACTCCTCAATGATTTGCCAGAAAACCAGGAATTTTATGACAAAACACCAAAAATATGAGACAAAAATCAGGACATTCTGAGAAAATCTAGACAGGTGAGAGGTATGGGTGAGAGGGTTAGATTCAGTGTTGGGCATATTTTGTGTTCTGTGTGATCTGTGTCCTTTTGTCTTGTATAGTGGTACTATGTGGGACAGGGTGTTTAGTAACATAATATATAAGGTTAGGGTTAGGTTTACAGTTAGGGTTATTACACATGAGCAATTTGGTGCAAGGGGTGAAGATGCAAATAATTGGAACAGCAATGCAGTTCAGATGTTGGGAAAGGTATTTTAATATATACAAGCTACAAGATTAACAGCAGAGATGAAGAGGTGTAAATCGCACTGACACAGAGGGATATTATGTGGAGGGGAAGTCTCTGCAGTTATCTAACACTAGACAGAGAAAGCAGTGAAAACAGAGCTGGGGGAATTAATTTATGGCATTTTTATAAGAAACATTTGTGTGGGCATGGAAGACAAACTGGAAAAGAATGTGTGTTGTTAAAAACTAATGAACAAAATGACAAATGGGCACAAAAAATGGATTAAGCGCTTTCGTTCATTTATTTCCCAGAACTTCAGAAAATCTAATCAAAACATACTACTCCCTTTTATAATAATAACTTAATTGATTAATTAACAAGCCAACCAATGACATTCAGACATCAATTAAATGCTAAAATAAAGTGCATAAATACTAACTAGTCACTTGTCCTTTATTACAAAAAAATATTGTACGACTTTAAAAAAACCTTCAACAAAGTTTTTCTATGAAAGATACATAAAAACATATAAACAAATTACTAATCAAATATATTTGAATTTTGAGAAGCAATTTATAGATATTTGTTCATTGTGTGCTGTTAGATTCAGCTCATGGAGATGGAAGTGTACTTTTAAGGAAGGAGAAATTGTGCAAGTGTGTATAATGCCCAATGGTGTACGGTTTTGAAGTTCCGTGATGACATGCTGATTGTGGTACACACTCTACCTTTAAAAACGCATGTAAGACATTCATTGCAGTACTGCAAAGAAATGGAAACAGACACAAAATATCATTCTCTCATTATCTGACTCACAGCAATGGCATCTCTAAACATTGGTAACTGCAAGAGGACACCCAGATAGAAGAGTAAACGAAGCCTCATCCTCCATACAGTATATTGAAGAGGAGAAAACCACAACTGGATGATTTTATCAATATGGAATGTAGATGCATCCTCTGTACAACATTACAAAAGGGACAGCATTATAGTGGGATGAATTCATGAATAGATAATGAACTCCTATCCTCATAGCAACATGATGAAGGGGATAGTATCACAGCCTCTAAAAAAATTTGACGTAGACATATTTTATTTGAAGTGATGAAGACATGCCTGGGGATTCAATAAACTGTGTTTGCACAATGAGCAGCAGTGTTAATTGTATATACATACCATGCATTACACGTTCACCGGTTCTGTTAAGGCTTCCTGGCCAGAAACAGTGTTGCTGGCCAGGAAAACATGCAGAGCAGCAAGAATGCAGAAAGAACATGCATACAAGTTTGCCTGTGGACAAACTAGCTCTGTAAGATTGCTCAGACAGCCACACTGAATACCAGGTGTGAAAATATTGCAATGACTGCAGTATTAACACACTATAGAAAAGTGTATTCAGTGCAATGTAAACTACACGTTTTTGCAGACAGAAATAATGGATGTTGGGGTGATCAGCAAGGGCAAATACAATGCAATATAAATGCAGTAGACAGGGATAGTGTGCTCATTAAAATGGCCACAAACATGAATGATAGGAACGAAGAAAGAGGAAAAGGGCATATAAAATATGGCAATGTGCACAAGATAGGATATGTCAATGTATGTACACTTCCAAGACAAGTTAGTAGCATAACATTAAGCATTTATGTAGGTAGATAGCATAGTACATGCTGCTGTTTACACCTACCTGTGCAAATATATTTTTATCACCACACATGATAGTATATATGTGACTGTCGCACAAGGTTACATGTCAATGGCGTGAATGGTTGTGCTATAAACATCATTGACATGCTCACTGGAGATGACATTTAGCAAAGATGATGTATACAATAGGGGGCATGTACATGTTGTGAAGATCTGCAAAATGACTTGCTTGAATATGACTGAAATTTCAGCATACCTCACAATCATGGAGACATAGCAACAGACTCATGGATACCTGCTGACAGAAGCAGGAACAATCAGAATCAATTTTAAAATATTAACAACTATAATCTGACACTGCCAGAATATGTGAGTTTAAGTTGTTATACATGTTCTACAGGAACAGATATGCGCAGCCATAATGATTGCCAGTACTCTATAACGGAAAGTCATCACCCCTTTTCAAAAAATAAACTGTCTTTGGAGGGTTAAGTGAGACAGTGTAAAACCTGGAGTTGAATTCAGGGGCAATCCTAGCCATTTGAGAAGTTGGCATGACGCATAATCCACAAACCCATGTGCAAGAATCAAACCCATGCCAACAACGTTGTCAATGATCTCTGTATTTTCTGGGTGCAACACAGAAATGTGTATCACACGTGCATCTTGTGCAGCACCTTGAAGGGAAGTCAGCACTGTCAATTCCTAATAAGTATGTATAACAAAGAATAGTTCTGTAGGGCCAACAAGATGTGTGCAAGCTCACTGTGACAAATGTAACACACTTGACGAAAGCATCCCTGGCTGACATAGTTATCGGCCATAAGGATAACAACACTTACAAACAGCGCACCACTTGTAGTGGTTTCCCTACACAAAGCCATATATTGTATGCATCTGCCACATGTAATTAAAATGGATATTGTCTGACACATCTGCAATTGATGAGTGAATTATGAAGTGATGTGTTATAATGAATATCACAGCAGCATGTGAAACCAATGGCCACACATCAACTATGACTGTGTGCACAGAAAATGCAGCAGTGCAAAGTCTACCATCAATGAGTAAGGAAGCTGTCTCTGTGTTATTGTTCACATACCAAACAATGCACGGAGCACCCTGTATAAGCACATGTCAAACCTCAAGATGTGCCACACAATTACTGTCCCCCCTGACATTGCCAGTGAAAATGTTATACTGGCATGAAATCCTGACATGCATGAATATGTGTTCATGCAGACTATCAAACGGTAATACTGATGTGATGTCCTGTTATGTCCATGATGCTCTACAGTCAAACTATAGCTGTACCTAGGACTAAATTGGATTTCATAGGTTCGTAGGTACTAGGGTAATGTTCCAAGATGATATAAAAGCCTAGGCATATTTAACATGACTTTCACAACTTTAAATAGCTGTGTGAACAAAGTTCAGACAGTTATGAGCCTATGCTATGTTACTTAACGCCAGCTGTTTCTATTCATGAGGGACATGGGCATAACACCATGAGTATAAATACCATTAACCATCCATTGATGTAGGCTGCACTTAAATAGGGTCAGGAAAAGCCTTTGCTTTCCATGAATGGGAAGCTTGTTCCAGAAAATGGGTAGTGTCTGAGAGACATTTCTATTTCTCCAATATGATTTACTATGTCAGAGGCAAGGTTAACATCCTTGGGACAAGTTACCCTCATGCACTTTGCTTTACAAATGTGTAACATTGCCATCAGAGCCAAATTGAAGAATGCCCTGTAGGACAGACAAAAATCTGCCCTTAGTAGTCTGTAGGGGACAGAATACAGTAATATGGCTTTTAAATCTTCCATGGAGGACTTGTGTTTTACACCCTGTATTTTTGTTGTGCAAAATCTTGGGTGTTGCTCCAGCTGTTGCAGATGTGTGGTAAGTTACATGCAAAAGGGTGCATTGTATTCAGTTATTGTTGTGATGAGGGACTAATAAAATGGATTTACAACACCCATTGATCTGGAGGACATGTCCATACTTAGAGCTGTGCCCCATAGAAGGGATTTGTCACCAGTGTGGACACATGATAGTTGCACTTCCAGTTACTATCTACCTGAGTACCCAGATCACATACCACTGGGTCCACTCATTGGGGTGTGCTGCCTATATTGTAATTAGCATTGGTATTTGCTTTACAAAAAGGAATAATTATGCTGTTTTGGAAATTTAGTGTATCTCCATGGTTCTGGCACCAATCATTTGTTTGAGTTCATACTTTCTGCAGAATATTTATACCATTACTGGATTTAAGGATTGTCTACAATTTGCAGTCAACCACAAAGTTGATTGGACAAAGACTGTCCAAGTTTGCCTTGAGTTCAGTGAATTAAATATTAAACAGGAAAGGGCCTCGTACAGAATCCTGTTGTACTGCACTGCTCACTGTCCTTTTGCTAGAGGTGAATTCACACACTTTGAAAATATGTGTTCTGTTGGTGATCCATTGTGCTACCCACTTGATGATGTAGTGGTTTATGGCCAAATCAGACATTTTCTCTGTAATACCTGAGTATGTACTTGGGTCAAGTGTCTTGGCCAGGTCAAGGTAGGTGGGATGCACATTCTTTCCCTCACCCATGGCCTTGGCAAACTTCATGAAAAAGTCAACCAGATTTAACAGACATGATCTAGCCATAACAAATAAAAAATGGTCTGATTACCTATGTCCTTGTTGATAAGGTCCATAATGATTCTTTCCATTGACATACAGATGAGGCTAGTCACACTTATGGGTCTATAATTACCTATTTTGGTTGATGGTCCCCCCTTGTTCACACAGACGACTGATGCTATGCACCATTCTGCCATAAAATAGCCTGTCTGGAGGCTGTGGTTAAATAGGGATCCAAACATGTCTACTAAGTATTTATTTATTTATTGCATTTGTTAACCGAGATGGTCCACTGGGCCTAGGTGAACCCATTTTCAGTGGAGGCCCAGGGAGAAAAGCTCCAACATAAAATGACAGTACATACAAGAAAATAACATGCATTTTAGAGTACAATACAGGTACAATGGAGTAAAACATTAAAATTGACACTAATACAGAGTTTATACAGTGGTACTACATTAGGAATAATGTAAGCCCATTGGTTCAATGTTATATACACATTTACACACTTCTACCTTTTGTAGAATTAGAAGAAAAAAGATGAGACGTACCACCAAGGCTGTTGTGAGACAAGCACGTCACATTAAAAACAAATTCTTTAATGTGAACAATAAAATCCAAGTGGCATAAAACACAGTTATAGGGTGGATAAGTGCTTTTGGTAAAAACCTTCAGATCCTCCCTCATTAACAGATGATTTTTCTTAAAAAGGGAGAAATAGCCAATCAGCAAGAATCCAGGAACAAGCTGGACCAATGATCTAATCATACTGAACCAACCATTTAGCATATCAAAAGGACAAATAGGAGACTATCCTGAACTGTTTCTTCCAATAAGAAGCATGCCAGTCTCAAAGCCCTTCATTATAGCAGTTTCTAACCACAATCATCTTGAATCAGGAAGCTTTTTTACCAATTGGAGTAGAGTCATAACTATTTGTGATCATGAGAGGAGGAGAGCCAAATACATTTAATATTCTGTTCCCTGGTTTTTGCCCTCAATGGGCGTTCGACTGCCTGCTTGTTTATATTGACTCCTTTCCTATTATGACTATGAACAGTCATGGTCCAACCTCTATTAAGAGAAAATGTAACTTGGGAAGTACCACTGACTTCCTTGAGTTTGAACTGAAAGTGTCAGCTAGAGCTATAGACTTTCTGGATGTAAGATTGATCTTGGATACCACAAAAGGAATAGACATCAGCATTTTCAGAAAACCCACATGGCATAACCACATGCTACATCAAATGAGTATGCACCCAAGGCACATCTTCCACAACTTTGTCAAGAACCAGATAATGCAAGTTTCTAAATTGTGTATACGTACTGATGATTATTTGGATGAACAGAAGAAATTAATTTCTACTTTCACAAAAAGAGGTTACAAAAGGAATAAAATATATATGGAACGTGATGAAGCAATGTAAATAAGGGAGAGTAGAGGGCGTCCCTATTACTCACAAGATTGCAGCAGTGCATTGACTGTGCCTAGACAATGAACTACCCGATTGAGATATACCCTAACCTATAGCTCTGATAACGCATGTATAAGTGGGATTATCAAAAAGTATTGGCCGCTTATGATTTTGTTATGTCAAAATGATGGCTTTAGTAGAAGACAAAATCTGTGTGTTTCATCTGATGCACGGAAAGGGACATGGGGACGTGGTTTTTGCAAGGCTTGTCCATATATTTGCAATAAAAACATTTTTGTACATTCAGTTACAGGACTTAAATACTTTTTTCATGAAAGAGCTACTTGTAGGAGTACCAATATTATTTATATAGCTATTTGCATGTCTTGTTCAGCCTACTATGTAGGCAAAACCAACATACCCTTTAAAGAATGGATTCTATGCCATCTATCTGATATACGCAATTGTGTTGAGACTAATGTTTTATATGAGCACATCAAAAACAATAAAACACATCGGTTTCAATTTATGGCCATAAGCATGTTAAGAGAGAATCTGAGAAGGGGTGATATACGTAACAACACTGAATTACAAGAAACTAGATGGATTATGGAACTCAGAGCTGATCGTCCACCTGGCCTTAATGGTGTCATCCCTCTTAAGCCCATCTTAAAAGCAAGAGGTCTTGCTAAGAAATGCAATTGATCTAATGAAACACACGTATTGCCTTTTGGACTTTAGTAAATATGGGCTACTTACTCTGTTGTCTTGCTTTCACGCCTCACATTGGGAGAAAGGATTTTTGACAACAGTTGATTGGTCATTTTTTTGTAATTATGAACAGCTAAAGAGTTCTGTTAAGAAACAGAGCCATTTTACTGATAGAAAAAACAGAAAATCAAGTTATCACTTAGGAGTGTTTGCATCTAAGTCAACATGGGCATTGTATTCCATTCCCTGGTTTTTGCCCTCAATGGGCATTCGACTTCCTGCTTGTTTATATCGGCTCCTTTCCTATTATAACTATGAACAGTCATGGTCCAACCTCTATTGAGAGACAAGCTTCCGGACTAAAGATAATTGGCTCTCCTTCTCTCATGATCACAAATAGTTATGACTTGACTCCAACTGGTAAAAAAGATTCCTGATTCAAGATGATTGTGACTAGAAACTGATATAAGGAATGTCTTTGAGACTGGCATGCTTCTGATTGGAAGAAACAGTTCATGATAGTCTCCTATTCATCCTTTTGATATGCTAAATGGTTGGTTCAGTATGGTTCAATCATTGGTCCAGCTTGTTCCTGGATTCTTGCTGATTGGCTTTTTCTCCCTTTTTAAGAAAAATCATCGGTTAATGGGTGAGGATCTAAAGGAAGTTTTTACTGAAAGCGCTTATCCAACCTAGAACTGTGTTTTATGCCACTTGGATTTTATTGTTCGTATTAAAGAATTTGTTTTTAATGTGACATGATTGTCTCATGGCAGCCTTGGTGGTACGTCTCATCTTTTTTCTTGTATTTTCTCCATTTGTTGAGATCACCTTTGGTAATGTAGCATTTTTGTTTTTATGTGTTGTATAGAATTAGATGATTGCAGAACAACTTTGAGAATTCATTATTATTTGGTTGTGGGTGTTAGTAGCAAAGATTTAACAGTTAGAGTTTGAGCTCATGCAGTTGTTGTGGTATGATGTGAGAGAGACTTAAGGAGTATAGCGATTGAATAAGAAGAGGTTAAAAGTGAGGATGCAGATATTTAAGGAAGTTTTGCTTTGGTACATGAACAGTGTCAGAGTGAAGAAAGATGTTTTCTTAAGGATGACTTAAAGAGAACAGGATTACTTATGGTTCTGATAGAAGGTGGGGTATTGATAAAGTGACCAGGAATGTTGTCAGGGCTCACGGATGCCATGTTTCTAACCTTAGAGAGTGCACAGATGAGCTGCTCTCTTGAGAAAAAGTAATGTTTGCATGTATACTTTTGGTAATGAGCACAGGGTATGGGGGTGAAATTTGATCCAAAGCTGTCAGCTAGCATGTTATCTGTTGCCTCCGATTGAGTATAGGTAGTGCCATCCACAACCTTCTGTGTACATAGCTGGGGATTCCCCTTAAGATTTTGTACTTAAAAAAGAATTGTGACAACACTTCCAAATACAACCTTGAGTATGCATCACAGGACACACACTGGAGCTGTTAACATGGTCATCAACTCTACCTATTCCATGTCATCACATCACTTGCACATCATATGCCTATATGTTTATCATTAAAAGCGTGTGTGAGGGCTCTGAGACCATATGTGAGCACATCAGAAAGAAGGTGGATGTGGTTCATGCAGAATGGTTAATGACACAAATGCAGACAGTCACATAATGGTGCTGTGCAACATCTGAATAATCCTTGTGAATAGCAACACCATTGCACATACAATGCATTCTCCAAGTTTGCAAGTGAATCTTAACTGGTTATATGTTTGCATATATAACAGCATTGCAATGTGTGGATGAAAAAAGGCATGTGTGCTCATGCAATTAATAAGATGTAATACTGCTATATGTCATGTAGCATTTTATGATGGTAGGTATACACATGCACAGATGTGCCATACTGCAAGTGTATCTGAAATGGTTGAATGAGAAGTGTCTAGAATGTTCATATACTCCACTACAAGAACACATGCCTTACTAAGGCAACAATATACATATCATCACCCCATGACAAAGCATATTACTACCGCTGCAAAGGAAGGAGCATGTAATCAAATGGCACCAGTGGCCATTAGTACATTACCTCAAATCACAGATTGGAATATACTGTTGTAGGGCAATGTTAAATCCACACCTCAACACAGCACTTGTGGATGAGAGCAACACTGATGTGCAGTCTTCATAGGGTCATAAGATATTACTAGGCTAACAGCCAACATCACATTAAATTCTAGCCAGTAGTATAGCATTTAAAATAAATCACTGTATCTATATGATATAAGATAGTAGGGGTATGTACGTATGTGTGCATGTCTTTGCATTACTTACTAGTATTACTTACTGCCTCTGTCCATATGCACACCACACCATGACAGAATTGGCACTCACACATCCCATGATATGTATATGGCTTGCAGATGGTCATGGAAGAGCTGTTCTTCATGATGTTTGTATGCATCTTTGAGATGGTGACATCATTCAGGGTTCTGCATTAAGGATGTTATGATGGCAGAGGAAATTAGGGGATTTTGGATACATAGGGCTATGTTAAAGGTTTTCCTGAGTGGGATTCAAATAAAAAGAGATTCAAAAGATCATACACTGGCATTAATATGCCAGCAACCACACACTCACACATAGCAGTTGAATAAGGTCAGATTTAAACATTAGGCCTGTGTAGTTATACAAACTAGATACCACACAACGCAACAGGAGTGCCACCAAAGATGTCTGACTTTACATTGTAACAATGCACTTTACAGAGGATTACAGCATTATAGTATGCTTAGAAGGTGTTGGGAGGAGTGTGGCACGTAGATGTGGATTCACGTTTTGGTGCAAGATTGTCTATCCATTCATATTTGAATGAATGCACACATTGTCTGCTGTGAGATTACAACCACAAAATATCTATGTACACAAGATAGAGAACAGAGTAGTTCATGCCAACATGGATATCTGAGTGAACTACTGTCAGAGGGAACTTCAGAGGGGATCACATCATAAGCATATGTTGATAAGAAGTGGACAAGAGTGCATAACATAGCTGTAGTCTAACATGTAGTTTTAAAATTACTCCAGACTGATAGCACAATGAAAATACACAAACAGGTTGACTGCAGTGAGATTAGAACCATTACCTACCTATCTGCATTAGTTACATAGCACAGTACTTAATGCTAGTGCCATAGCACACGTCTGACTTTCATTGTGACACTTACTTTATAGTGGATTACATCATCAGTGTCTGGTGATGAGCTGTTAATAGGCGTGTCTCACATGCTGCTCTAAAATGGTCTCCAGAATCGCACACACACACACACACACACACACACACACACACACACACACGCACACACACACGCACACACGCACACATGCACACATGTATATATATACACACACACACACACACACACACACACACACACACACACACAAAAGTTGACTGCAGTGAGATTACTACCTGCACCTACCACTCTATACTAGCTACAGAGCATACTACTTAGTGCTAGCAGCATGGCACAAGTCTGACATTCATTGTGTCAGACAACACTTTATAACAGATGACAAATCAGTGTATGGTGAGAAGATGCTAATAGGAGTGACTCATATGCTGCTCTAAAATGGTCTTCAGAATGACAGCTAACAGAACACAAATACACACAAGTTGCCTGCAGTGAGATTAAAACCTC
Source organism: Protopterus annectens (assembly GCF_019279795.1). Lineage (NCBI taxonomy): Eukaryota > Metazoa > Chordata > Ceratodontiformes > Protopteridae > Protopterus > Protopterus annectens. The sequence goes on along the minus strand of NC_056733.1, from coordinate 1,181,874,475 downwards.
AATCTACATATCTACAGAGCACAGTACTTAAAGGTAGTGCCATGCCTCAAGGCTGACTTTTATATTGTCAGACAACACTTTATAGCAGATGACATAATCAGTCTATGTTGGGAAGAAGATGTTGGGAGGCCTGTATAAAATTGCTATGTAGCCAACTTGGTTTTCCATGAGACTTGAGTGCTGACATTAGGACACAGACTCATGCTCTTCTGACTTTGCACACACACAAGTTGATTGCAGTGAGATAAGAACCTCCACCTAATTAGTTACACAACCTAGAGAACATAGTATTTAATGTAGGCAACACAGCATAAGTCTTACTTTTATACTGTTGAATAACACTTTTAGCAGATGACATCATCATTGTATGTTGGGAAGATGTTGGGAGGACTGTATGAAAATGCTGTGTGTTAATGTATGACTAGTTACACAAGCTAGAGAACATTACAACTATTACTGAGATTTCACCACTGACACTAGTGACTTCATCAGACCATAACAAGTAAAAAATGAAATGAACAAAACAATTTAAATATCCAATTAATCAGGAATAACAACCAATCTACTGCCAATCATTAGCGGACCGGAGTTCCACTGTGTCGACCCCTAACCGGGAAAAGCCGAAAGACACAACAACAACAACAACCAATAACAGATCATACTCACATTTTAAAATCCCTTATCCATAAGAAACACATACTACTGAATGTACTAGATGCTAGTGAAGTAAATATGTCAATGGAGTCAGATACAAATCTTAAAGGGACATAACCCTTTTTCTAAGCCTACAGAGTAGTGATCATAATATAGTAGCCACATAGCAAAATAAAAAATATAAAAATAAAAATACATAAACTCCTATCATACCATAAAAATAAAACACCTACAATACCAATGCTCCAATAACTGGGCTATAATGGGCATAGAAATCACTTGGGTAGTCCTCTAGGTTTTAACACGGGTTTTACTGACACTACTCCATTCAGCCCAAACTCTTTATCAGCCCTAAGCCTCAAGATCCAACGTAGCTCACTATTCTCCATACTATTCTCCAAATCACCTAGTCTTACATTTTCCTTAAAAACCTCAACCACCCTAAACTTAAATTCATGCTGAACATCACTATTCAGTACATATCTAGCCAGTGCACTCTTGGTGTTATGTGTTCTTATACAATATAAGTGCTCCCTAACCCACTCCCTTAGAGTCCGGTTAGTTTTCCCTATATAGAAATGTTGGCAGTAATCACATTGTGCCAAATACACCAACTTCCTAGTGGCACAATCAGCTCTAACCCTAAACCTATAAGCCCTACCTGTTTCAGGATGCGTAAACATATTATCAGATCTAATAAAATTGCAAAATTGCACTGATTATAAGGAAAAGTGCCTTTCTCCCCATCATATTTACTATTCCCCTTCTCAGGATAACAAAGCATCCTTTTTAAGGATTTATGAATTTTATCAGTGGCCTGATAGTTTAGGAGTAAAGTGCTTGACTGAGGAACCAATGGTTGCAAGTTTGAATCTTGCTTAAGCCTCTAGTTGACTTTCATGGCTTTCTAAAAACAGAGGTGGGTAACTTCACGGTGCCCATGACAATGAAAAATAGATGTATGACTGCAGAATCATGCACCAATGCACTTTCCGAACATGTACATAAATGCATGGAACTAGCCATACCCAACAGAACCAAGATGCTCTCCTCCAGAAAAGGAACCAAATCTGGTGGTTCCCTGCCATTAATAAACTCTACAACAGAAGGAACAAACGGTTGCAAAAAAGGTGAAGTCCCAAGAATGGAAAAACTCCTTTATTAGCCTCAACAAAAAGTTGAGATCTCTCATCAAAACCTCTAAAGCCAGCTATGAAGGCAGAATTGAGACAGATACTAAAAACAACCACAAAACCTTCTCAAGTTATATCAGAAATCTGCACTGCAATACCCAGGTTTTCTCTGAGTTACTACACAATGGTATCTCCTATACTGAGTCAACAGATATTGCCAACAGATTCAGTGCCAACTTTACCCCTGTCTCCTCCCCTAATGGACCAACTACAATACCAGAGGAATGCCAGTCACCCAGCATTACTGCAGCACAGGTTAAAGCTGCATTGTCCAAGGCCAAGAATACAGCTTCCATGGGACACAACAATATATCTGGATGTGTTTTACATGAACTACAAAGTGAACTGGCACCACATCTGTGTGCCCTGTTCATTCACAGCCTCACCTCAGGCTTTATCCCTACCGAATGGAGCAATGCTACAGTCATCTCTCTCCATAAAGGGGGAGCGACTACAGACCCTGGGAATTAATGCCCCATTAGCCTGACAAGTCTGATATGTAAGGCTATGGAGCACATGATCATGGACCTAATTAACAAGGGTATAGGGAATCTCCAAACTCTAGATCCCATGCAGTTTGGTTTTGTGAAAGGTAGATCATGCCTGCTCAACCTGGTTGACTTCTTTGAGTCCGTCACACTGACACAATAGACTGCATGAATTACCACTAAGCCACAGCAGATATAAAATGAATGACAAGGTTCGAACCCAGGACTCTGTGCACCATAATCAAAGTACTGAACCACTAAGCCACGACACATGAACTGTGAATGAGGGCAAGGCAGTTCATACAGCCAACATCAATCTGGCCAAGGCTTTTGATACCATTCCCCACTCAGGAATTATTGATAAACTCACCAAACTAGGCATCAACTCCTATATCATTAGGTGGGTTGCAAATTGGCTCACAGATAGAACTCACAGTGTGAAAGTAGCAGACTCCAAGTCAGACTGCCGACCAGTCATGAGTGGAGTCGGGGATCAGTCCTGGGTCCTCTCCTGTTTGGCATCTACTTCTCAGAAGCCCAGGTTAACAAAGAGGGACTCTCTCTGACCAAGTTTGCAGATGACTGCAAGCTGGGAGCCATTATTAACTTCCCAAGTGATGTAGACATCCTACAAAAAGGCCTCACTGAGACCAATGACTGGTGTCGAAACCATGGCCTTAAGCTTACTGCCAAAAAATGTGTCATCATCCCTATTGGGAAAAACTCAGTTCCCACTTATTACCACATTGATGGGAGTCCACTGAACACTGAGGGTGTTATATGAGATCTGGGGACACAGGTTGACAGCAACCTTTCCTTCGACCATCACATTGCTACTGTGGTCAGAAAGTCCTTCAATGTGGCACATCTCATAACTAAGGATTTTGCATCCAGGAAGAAAGAGGTCATCATCTCTCTCTACTTTTCCCTCATTAGGCCAGTCATCAAGTATAATGCCCCATTTCACACGTACCTCACTAGACACATACAATAGCTGGAAAGGCCACAAAAGTACCTCAAAAAGAGGATCCTAGGCCTTAAAGACATGTTGTACATGGACAGACCCACAAAACTCCAGCTATTCTCTGTCTCAAATCGTCTACTAAGAAGCAATCTCTGCTTGACTTACAAAGCCATGTCTGATCCAGCTCTGTTAGAAATGCTACATCTAAAGAAATCCCAATCCCTCTGCACCACATGCTCCTGAGACCTCAAACTCATTACCACAATCAACAGAGCATGCTGGAGGGACAGGTTCATAACCCAGAGACTTCCCATGCTCTGGAATAGACGTCCCATACATGTCAAGCAGAGCACCTCACTGGCCCTCTTCAAGTGAAATCTTGATGAGTGGATGGGTAATAGAAAGTTCACCCCGAGGATCACTCCAGTGGGTCTACTTCATAGAGACACTGGGAACTAATGTTGGGCAGCACGATGCCAGGGCACTTCTATGGGCTTTTCTTGTAAAGGCTCTAGGGCCATTAGCCTAGTACACACCTATGAACCTATGAACCTATATGATGAGGAGCTAGGCACTTTTCCTTGTAATCATTGCAATTTTTTCAAGTTTATTAGATCTGATATTATGTTTATGCATCCTGAAAGAGGTAGGGTTTATAGATTTAGGGTTAGAGCTGATTGTGCCACTAGGAATTTGGTGTATTTGGCACAATGTGATTGCTGTCAACATTTCTGTATAGGGAAAGCTAACTGGACTCTTAGACAGCAGGTTAGGGAGCACTTATATTGTATAAAGAGCACATAAAATCAAGAGTACACTGGCCAGATATGTACTGAATAGTGATGTTTGAGCATGAATTTAAGTTTAAGGCAGTTGAGGTTATTAATGAAAATGTAAGACTAGGTGATTTGGAGAATAGTATGGAGAATAGTGAACTACGTTGGATCTTGAGGCTTAGCGCTGATAAAGGGTTTGGGCTGAATGGGGTAGTATCAGTAAAACCTGTGTTAAAAGCTAGAGGACTACCCAAGTGATTTCTATGCCCATTATAGCCTGGTTATTGGAGCATTGGTATTATAGGTGTTTTATTTTTATGGCATGATAGGAGTTTATGCATTTTTGAAACGTTTTTATATATATATTTTTTTGCGATGTGGCTACTATATTTTGATCACCACTCTGTAGGCTCAGAAAAAGGGTTATGTCTCTTTAAGGTTTGTATCTGACTCCATTAATGTATTTTCGTCACTAGCGTCTAGTACGTTCAGTAGTATGTGATTTCTTATGGATAAGAGATTTTAAAATGTGAGTATGATCTGTTATTGGTTGTTATTTCTGATTAATTGAAAACATGAATTGTTTTGTTCATTGCACTTTTTACTTGTTATGGTCTGATGAAGCCACTAGTTTCAGTGGTGAAACCACTTAGCTGATTAAAAGTGTTTTATATATAAGTGTATGCCATGTTACATTCTACCACTCTATTTTGCTGTTTTATTCATTATTTTTGTTAGCGGTTTAATGTTTGCCCATGGTGTGATTTGTTGCTTTTGCTTTTATCTGGTTTTACTCACTTACAGGAACATGGCAGAAGGCTTTAATGCTGGTGACATCGAACTAGACTTTAATCCACTAAGACATAGTGGTAGCCATAAACTTGATGGACTTGGGAAACTGTTAGAGACTGGTGAGAATCTGCTGTTACTTAATCGTGCCACTATTGAGATGTATAATTCTGAGACAGGAAATGATAATGTTGATAGAGCTTTGTTTCGATCATGTTTGAATGCCTTGCAAGATGGTTTATAGAAACTTAAAAGGCTCCAATTTCAACGGTATCATTTTGAGGCATGTTTACAACTACAAGTGGTCCCTAGAGGTCTCAGAGTTTTAAAAATACCTGTTTATGGCTCACATTACCCTGAGCTTTTAGCGGGCTGGCAAAATCTTAATTTAGAAACCAGTTTTGGCTATTTAAGACTGATGATAGACTTCTTTAGGCCAGAGGAAGAGAGAGACTGGCTCGTGAGGCTGAAAAACAGCAGGAATTGTTGTATAATTCTTTTCCAGTTTCTATGATGGATAAGGCTATTAGTGGTATTATAGACAATATCACTATATATGAGAAGTGATTAGCAGCAGAAAAAAGGATGAAATTAGACAGCGATTTGTCTGATTTTGAGAGGGGTTTTGTGTTTTCATGGCCTAAGACGGAGACAAGGAGTGCTGTGAATCATGTTAATGCTGGGTTTGTTCCTACTAGGGATGATGTGAATGCCGTTTCAGAAGGGGTATCTGAAGGGGTGGTTGAATCCCCTCGATTGGCTGAACAAACTGCTGGTGCTGGTGATAGCAGTATGAACAAGGTGAAATCCGCAAATGGGGTTGTGAATGCCAATGGTAATATTGGCGCTGATGAGATGTGGAAACCAATGCATTACTATTGTAGAATATTTCTTAGAGACATTTGACTGAAACTGAAACTTTACTTTTAAATATAGGTCTCTCTTTTATTCCTGCACAAGGGCAGATTTGCCCAGTGCTATTGTTGATTTGAGATTATTTATCAGAAGTGTTATGCTTAGACAGATGTATTCAGGAAATGCAGGTATGGGCAATGATCCTTTTAGGAGGCCCAGTAGTTTTATGCCTGTTAACCACCATATTTTAGAAGCCTTTGTCAAGATATGTGAGAATGATATGCATAGTTTGCTTGATGGTAAAGAAAATGAGAGGATGTTTGTAAACTTAAGCAAGATGGAAGAAAGGGCCCTATAATCTCTGTGTAATGATGATTCTATAGTTATACATCTGGCTGATAAGGGCGGTATGATTGTAGTTATGGATAGACCTTTCTACTTTGATTCCATCAAGGCTATGCTATCTGATGTGGATACATACAAGGTTATTGATGTTAAGCAAATTGATGCCATGGTTAGGAAGTTACAGATTATCAATGATTGTCTATTCAGTTACTGTATTTCCCTAGAGATATTGCAATTTTTGAATGTTGAATGTCCAGTTTTCCTCCTTTTCTAAGTACTTCCCAAGATACTTAAGGATTGATCTAGATCCCCATTTAGACCACTTGTATCTGGGAAGGGATGGTTGATGAAACCCTTCTCCATTTTTGGGGGAAACATGTCAGACTAATCCTGGATAAGTCACAAGTGGTGTTAAAGGACTCTAAACATTTCCTACAAGATCTATACTCATATGTGAGTATGAATTCAACACAAAACGATTACCTATTAGTTACACTGGATGTAGTGTCTCTCTTCACTACAATACCCAATGAGAAGGGGGTTGAGTATTTGAAGAGGTATCTATTGAGTAACAGTGGGTATGATGGCAGATTGATAGAGCTGTTATGTGTGTTCATGGAAGAAGTGTTGGAGAACAATGCATTTGTGTTTGACAAGGCATATTATTTATAGAGGCATGACGTGGCTATGAACACTTGCTGTGCCAACAGCTGCACTAATGCAGTACTTGCACAATGAGAGATGGATGATGTGTTTAGTTTAAGTGAATTTCAACAGAATGTTAAGTTTTATCGCCACTTTGTGGAGAAAGTATTCATGGTTTGGGGTGGCTCCGTGGAACACCTACATGATTTTATTCAGCTTTCGCACAGGAGCATGGATTTTTTTGAGATTTACATTTAAATACTCCTAAACTGGTATTGAGTATTTGGATATATACATATGTATATATACATGGAAAGGTTATCTGATTCTTCTATTGTAACTAGTTTATATAGGAAGGATTGTTACAGGAATTCCCTACTCCATAGGAAGACCATGCACCTAAACATATTTTTAATAACGTGGTGAAGGGGCAAGGCATGCGGGTTTCCAGATTTAACAACATGGATGATAGGTATAAGGATGGGTTGGACACACTGAGTCAGAACCTATGAGATCATGGTTATAAAATTGAGGAAGTGTCTCGACTCTTGAATCAGATAGATGGATTAAGTGAAAATAGACCTTATTTTTCATCTAAATTAAATAAGACTTCAAATGTGAATGATGGAATTGGTTCTGCCAGACTAGTAAATGTCCCTATGTTTTATACTAGCAATATGGACAAGGTTATGATGGTGTTTAAGAAACACTGGCCTTTGTTGTTGACAGATGATGGAATTAGGAAGGTGGTGGGTGATACACCACACTTTCATTTCAAGAATCGTAAATCCTTAAAAAGGATGCTTTGTTATCCTGAGAAGGGAAATAGTAAATATGATGGGGAGATAGGCACTTTTCCTTATAATCAGTGCAATTTTTGCAAGTTTATTAGATCTGATAGTATGTTTACACATCCTGGAACAGATAGGGTTTATAGGTTTAGGGTTAGAGCTAATTGTGCCACTAGGAATTTGGTGTATTTGGCACAATGTGATTGCTGTCTGCATTTCTATATATGTTTTATGAATTGACACACATTTGGTAGGGCCTTACACACTGATAAAAGTAATTTGGACAATGTCTGATTCAAACCTAGGAAAATTATAGAATACATATTTTTCCACATTTTTTCCTCATTGCCACAGAAGAAGTATTTGCCAAACATGGTCATTACTAATATACACCTTAAAGAGTGACTAATGCTATACTTCAATTAACGAGGAATGTGTGTGACCTGACAAGGTCCTGGTTCATGCATTCTCAGGTATGATGCAGGAGTAATGTGTCACAATATATTGGACGTGTGTATACTTGTATTACTTTCAGAGTAGATTTTTGAGTTCTGGGTCAGACCACACAATACATTCTGTTTTATATATTTGTGTTGTGTAAGAAGTGTAGATGACTGTCAGTAAACTATGAAGTCCATCACAGGTTAGAAAATAAAATTTTAATTACAGAACAGTAATTGTCATGATAACCCAGTTACACATATAACACATATTATACCATGTGTATGCTCAATCAGCCAGATAGACAAGTAATTATTATGTATAATTATCTTTATATTGTTATTTTTGATATAAATTACAGTGAAACACCATTAATAAAAAGTGTTGTGTATTGGATTAGAGTGCTGGCTCACCTGTGTTCTGGCCATGAAGTGTAATGTACATGTCACTGACACAGGTGTTATGCTTCTGAGATGATGGGAATGATTGGCCCAGTGAGAAGTGACTGGCATTCATGAATTATATTTTCTGCTGTAAATGTATACACATCCTGATAATTGTGTGGAAACCATATATACATATATATATATATATATATATATATATATATATATATATATATATGTATATATATATATATATATATATATATATATATATATATATATATATATATATTATATATATATGCAATTATTTCTGTGGCATTCCTTAGTTTGAACAAATCTTCATTTGTTTGTTGATTTTTTTTGGGGGGAGCCACTTAACATTCTGTGTTGCAGGAACAAAAGTTTGTTTCAAGTGCTTTTCATTGAAAATGTGTAGGTATCCTCATATTTCAGTGGAAAATGTAATACATTACTTTAGTGGTATTCCTTGGTGTGAGAGGGAGGTGGGACAACCACAAAATCTTCTGTTTTATTAAATGAAAAGTGTGCTTCCAGTGCTTAATGTTGACAAATGTGTACATAAGCAAAACATCTGTTACATGCTATTGATGTGTTTTATCCTTCTCTGTTTTATACCCCATAGGATTGTGATTCACCCATCTCCTGGTTTTCCATCAGGCACAATCAGCATGCCTGCACATACCCATTCTATTGAGCTCTCAGATATTGGACAGGTTGAGGGTGACACACTTGATCAGAGTAGAGTGGTTACTGTGGCTTCAGTGCTGATTGATTCTGGATGTATCCAAAGTGTGCGTGAGGTGCCAAACAGAAAGGTTGGATGGGATGCTCAGAGATTGCCTGTTGTTCAACCTCCACCTGACCCTGATGTGTCATTACGCGCCACTTGATGGATGTTTAGGGCCATCATGGAGGCACAGGCATATTCTACTAGGGCCTCTGAAGATGTGCTTAGGGCTCTAGATGTGGCACAGGCTGATGTGTGTGACTGCCTCTATCATGTGGCTGATTTAATGGATCAGATGAATGACACAATGGAATGGGCAGTGTCTGTGGTGGAACATCTGCTGTGGGGGAATAACATTGATGTGGCAGTAGGTTAGCAGCATCATTTGCTGTTAGCAAACATGAATGTGCACTATCCCACTCCCATATTGGCACTACTTCCACTGATCCATCAGTGGTTGAGGTGTCCACACCCAGAAGTAGTAAGCCACAGGGTTGTAGACCGGGCATAGTTGTGAGGAGAGCTCATCCAGCAGACATCAGTCACATTTGGCCAGCACCAGCACATCTGACCATGGGCATGGACATGCCAGTGCAACCCCTGGCAGAGCCAGTTCTCACAGTTGGGGTGATTACAATGAACTGATACCTCTACTATGCATGGCTCACACTTGTCTGACATGCCAGGTCATAGAGCTAGCACAAAATTTGGCTGTGTTCTTGCAGACACGCACACACATTTCACATTGAGTGTCCATACAGATACAGTTACATGAGGCATTCAAGAGGCTTGCATTTTATTCTGTGTCAGTGGCCATTCAATAATTAGCTACATTTATACCTGCCTGTCTTTCTTAGTCTCACACACACACACACACACACACACACACACACACACACACACACACACACACACACACACACTACTTTTTTTATCAGCCTTGGCCTCCTGTCCCCCCAAACCCCACCCTGTACAAATGATAAATGTGCCATCACATTGTTTCTATCTTTTGGATTCAGGGATATGTATGTATTTTTCCTGATGCACAGGATGCATAGCTAAGTGAGTGGTTAGTATATATGTGTTGGTGATGCTGTTCTGAAATTTAAACTGATTTCTTGCAACTTTTTTACTGTTGTGGCTACTACCTTTAATTGCTGATACATCAGTGAGGCTTATTTCTCCAGTTGTGAGAAGATAGGGATAATTAGAGACTTTGGACTGCTTTTTGAGTTATGTACATTTTTGATGCATGAGGTCTATTAGCTGATACACAGCAGAAATCTGGACAATTCACACACATTCTACTTAGGCACATTTTCAAGTAACAGTATGCAAGTATCTGCAATTCATTTCTGTTACTACCCATTTATTTTCCTGTTCCAGGTTCAGCACTTACCTTGATACTCCTACAGTTATAACTGTTATAATTTGAGACTGAGTTTGTGTGATGCTAGCAGTACACAGCCATTATATGAGTAAGATATATTTGTGAGCTTTGCCTAGCATCACTTTTATTGCATGTATGTGCATAGAATGAAAGTTGTACCCCTTAGGTGATGAGAATGTGTGCTGTCCATTGCTTCTTAGCCAGGATAAGGGCATATTGGGCATGCCTACGTCTACCTACAACCACCGCAGTTAGTGGTTTCCGCTTTGAGTCCTCAATTGCACATGGCTGTGATGACCTTGCTAGTGATGGTGGAATGTGTGCCCTTTCCACTTGTCGTTTCTGTTGCAGCTGTTTTCCCAGGTAATATTCTGTAGAACTGCACAGACAGTGATAATTTTTGCAAAAATACTGGTATCGTACTGCAGGGCCCACCTGAAGTAGCCAGGTACCAAAACCATGACTTCAGCAGCCCAAAGACATGCTCTATGATATTTCTTATTTGAGTGTGTGCCTCATTATAGCGTTCCTCCATGGGTTGGTGTGCATTTCTGATGGGCATCATCAGCCATGGTTTGAGTGTATACCCTCTCTCCCCTAGTAAATGGCCTTGTGGGATATCCTCCCTGGAAAACCTCAAGATATGGGACTTATGATAACTGCCAGGGTTGCCAGCACACACATTCAGGATGATTCATTTAGTGTTACACATGACTTGGCAGTTAATGGAGTGGAAGCCCTTTCTGTTTATGTAGACCCCTTCCCTGTTCTCAGGTTGTGCTTTGATCTCAATGTTCATGCAGTTTATGGTACCCATGGAGCAAGTAGAATTCCTGCATATAGTAGCTCTGTCCTCTGGGGTACAGGGAAAATATATATAGTCACTGGTATGCTGTAGCATGGTATACCGGAATTGATGTTGGATCCTGGATGATGATGCCTGTGATACCCCCAGCATGCCCCTGTTGGAATCTGGAAGGTTTCTGTAGCTAAAAATATGAGTGCTACACTGCACATACCTTAGTCTCCACAGGTATTGTTTCCCCTCAGTTTGCACTTGTTCTCAGTTTAGGATGACAGAGATTGCAGAGCTTCTGGAGTGTGTCTCTATCCACCCTGTAGTGCTCTACTATTTCCACCTCATGCAAACCATGAAAAGTTAAACAGGTTCTAAACACCCTTCTCCTTCTTGGGTGAGGTTTATTAGCAGAAGCAGCAGCAACATAGAGTTGAGCCTGTTGCCCATACACATGCAGAAGAGCAGCAGCAGTCCCTAACATTATTTCCGAGTAGTGTAGTTTCAGTGGCTGCATTCCAATAGGTTTTGGAATTCGAGTGCAAAACCTATGCTAAGCGTACACAATTGCTTTATAACTTGTTGAACTGTTCTGTAATCTTTGATTGGTTTATTAGCATACAATTCAGTTACTTATGCTGTAACTAGAATGTCACAATGTTTACTATGTTTAAGCGGCTCTATACACCATGTAGATCTGCTTACTGTATACAAATCTGTGCATTACTATGTGCGCATCATAATGCGATGAGCACACAGTTTTAGAAAACTGTCTAGTTTATTGAATCCAGTCCAAAGTGTCAGATACTTCAAGAAATCTCTGAAGTTTAGGACCTCTGTGGAACTGTAAATGTCTGATACATTTATTGAAGTCTTTCTGAGGTATAGCAAAAAACAGAAACTACAGACCTCTAAAAAACTTATAGTTTCAATTTTCTGACCTTCATTGCTTCCATGGATTCAGACATAGGTTCTTTCTAACCAATGGAAAGAGAGCTGTAATTGCATTTTCTGATTTCTTTTGAGTGTGGTGCTTTTGGGCAGTGAGATGTCCATCACTGTGTTTTCTTTACTGTCATTTTATGGTTTCTAGGGTTAAGAATGCTTGCAATAAGTGCACTTTCATGTTGATACTCCTAGTGTTTAGCAGCATGACCTTTAATTTGCATTTTGATGAATTTTCATGTTGCTAGATTAGCCCTCATAGCATTGCCTAAAAAAGGCACTATGGGGGAGGCAAGATCCTTTGCCAGAAGCCATAAGCCCAAAGGAGACAGATGAAGGTCATCTCTGGCAAAGCATCATGGTCTGTTAATCATGTCTTCCCAGGCTGTCAGGTACTGGATCCCCTTGGAATGATACCAGGAACTAAGCCAATTGTTAAAGTCAATCATTTTATGTTTGCATTGAGGCATCATTCTGGGTAATGGTTAAATGCTGTTTAAGGCTAGGAACATATCTGCCTGGGGCAAATATTCAGTGAGCTTGATCATGTCTCTCTTCCTATAGCCCAGAGGGTATATCGCAAGTCATTCATGCTAACATGGACTATGACCAAAGTCATAACAGTACTTGTTATTGAGAGACTTGAGTGTGTGTGTGTGTGTGATATGGTGGATTCCGGCACCTGACAAACAACTAACTGTGACTTTCTACTTATCCAGCCCATCTCTATGTCTCACAATGGAGTCTCCTATGACTAATATGTTGGGTTTATGGTTAGAACCAAGGGAAAGGTGGTGCAATAATGCTCTAAAACAACAAATAAACCAAAAAATAAAGCACTATCATTGTGACTCCCCAGAACACTCTTTATTAACACAAAAATTAAGTGCTTTCGTCAATCCAGTTAACTTCATCAGAATAAAACTAAGAAACAGTTAAAAACATTTATATACTGTCAACTTGTCCATGATTGGTTTACTCACTTCCCGATAATGAAACAGTTTATTAAAACAAGTAATGTTAAAAAACTATAAAAAATTAACTTATTAAAAGGAAATGTTTTTTTTTGAAAATTCAACCACAGTTCTTCATTTAAAAATATAGTACCATTATATCAACAACTTTAAGAAAACTGACCATAGACATATTTGTTGTAAATACACATTTAAATATGCTCTGCTTTTTCTTTTAGAATAGGTAATAAAGTTAAATAATCATTTAAGCCAGGGGTTTATGGTTAGGCCTTAGTGGCTGTGAGACACAGGTGTGTGGACTGTTTGGTGTGGTGGGCAGTGGAGTTCGCATGTGTTTTGGCCTTAAAGGTCTCTTTTTTTTGGCTATGTTTTTGTTGAGGACCTTTGCATATGTGGGTGTGTGTTGTGTAGGTGTGGATGGTGTTTGGGGTGTGGTGTTTGTGTTGACAACCTTCTCAGTGTCAGATATACTGGTTTGTGAAGGAGAGAGCATAGACTCTAGAATCTTAATGCAATTGCATCCTTCACAAATTGTGTTCCTAGGTGGTAGTAGTAGAGGGTTGTCAGTGTACATGAGGCAGTTGCTACACCTTCTTAGGATGCCCATATCAACCAGATTGGCAGGAGAAACTGTAGAAGACTGTCCATCCATATTTCTCAGAATCTGAGGGAGTGAGACCAGAGAGAGCTAAGGGGGTAAAGGGTGGAAGGTCTAAGATAAGTACTACTAGGTGATCACACAAGTGTTACTAAGGGAAAATTTGTACCTAGAATACCTCGCAATGGGTTAAAAGCAGTGCAGCTGTGGTGCATGACATGTAAGCAGCCCAAATCATCTCAAAAGCAGGGTTTAAATAACACAAAAAATATAAGATTATAGTAACACAGAAATCTAGCCAATCTTGCTAGCCCTTGTTGTCTTTCTTAACCAGCCTGTGCCAGAAAAGGTCCAGGCAGTCCAGCTACTCTCACTAGCAGAGAAGGTAGAGCCCTACCAACACAAGATGGCTGTCAGAAACACAGAAGGTAAAAACAAACATCTCTGGATGTATCAAATCTGTATCCAGACTATGCTACTCAATTTAAGGGTTAAGAACACAGTAAAACTCACAGAAAAGTGCAGATTAACCACTTACAGACAATAACAGAACTCACAGTATGAAAAAATACAGTTAAACAGTAATGAATTGCAATGAATCATTAAATTGCTTTAAAATAGTACAAATGTGATAAGGTAGCTATAAGGCACAAATAAAAATGATGGGCAAGTGCAAATGCAATACAATAATTGAAAATAAATGAAACAGCACTTAGATTGGTCTTGGAGCCTCAGGAATTTTGTAAAATGTCCCAGAGATGATGCGCCTCAGTATAGCCTGGTTCAAACTGGTTCAAATGATGTTAGTTGCACTGGTATTGAGGTGTTGAAAAAAGTGGTTTATGAGATGGTGGGATAAGTAACTCCAAAGGGATTAGACTGTCCCTGTTATGTAGGTGTTAAGGTTGGCAAGGGAAATGACAAACGTACATAGAATTTCACTAATCAATTCTGTCAAAGTAATGACTTAGTAGGATTTAGATGTTCAAAAATAACTATTTCAGTACAGATCGGCTTCATCTGAGACATACTGGAAACTGATTAGTTGGTAATTGCCTTAGGAATGTTATTCATCCTTTTCAAGGAGCAGGAATTGGGGTGGGGGCAGAAATAAAGAAGATCTCAAATCCCTTGAAAATGTGCTTTTGTAGTTGTAGAAGCTCAAACAACAAAATCTTAGGTTCTGAGGTTCATAGGTAGGTACTACTTAATTCAGGTTAAACAACAAAATCTTAGGTTCTTAGGGTCATAGGTAGGTACAACTTAATTCATCTGTAGACCATTTCAAGCCTAGTCAAAAAAGTGTATTCCAAATTTCCATCTAGCCCTAAGGATAGCAAGACAAGATAGACCAAGGGAGAGTTTGAGACTGCCCATCCCATTTCTAGCTTTACCTTGAAGGTTACAAGGGTGCTACTCTGCTTTTTTTTTTTTTTTTTTTTTTATTTATTTTTATTTAACATTTGTTGACTGGGAAAGTCCAACTAGGTTCCACAGATCCTGTTTTCAGCGGAGGCCCGGGGAGAAATGCTCCAGAAGCATGTCTTTAGAATGTGGGAGGAAACCGGAGTACCAGGAGGAAACCCACGCGAACGCAGGGAGAACATGCAAACTCCACACAGAAGGCACCCCAGCTGAGAATCAAACTGGAGAACCTCTTGCTGTGAGGCAACAGCATTAACCGCCGCACCACTGCGCCGCCCTATGTCATGAAAGTTTGTTCCAGAGACAAGGAATACATTTGGGATATGAATCTATCATTAGCAAAAAACATGGAATAGCAGCACTACAAAACAATCAAATAAATAATAGACGCTAAAACTTAGCAACCAGGGAAAATTAGCAGTTCATATAAGCACAAATGTCAAAAAATATATTTAATCCATAAAAACACAGTCTTTAAATCATCAGTTAAGTTCTTTCACCCATGATATTTGTCCCAATATGAACTGCTAATGTTCCCTGGTTGCCAACTTTTAGTATCTATTATTTATATGAATCTATCATGCTAACATATCTTATGTATCTGCAGATGAAGATTTAGTTACTTTAACCAAGTATTTGCTGTATCATTAGTTCTGTGAAGGAATAGGAGATTAAGTAGGGCTGGGTATTTCATGGCATGAAAGGCTAGACATAGATCTCCATGGAGAAGTCTGTAAAAGGCCGAGTAAAAAGAAAGGGCTGCCACTCTCATAATAACTAGGATTTTTGACTCCAGTGATCTTTTTTGTTATGAGTCTCTGAGGTCTCTCAAGTTGTGTGATATGTTTAGATAAATACATGCCAAAAGCTGTATTATATTCAATAATAGATCTGTTAGTATAAAAGTAAAGGGGAATTGAGACTTCTTTGGATCTAGTGGAGATGCCACTGGAAATTAGATGGGCCAGATAAAAGGCTTTCTACTCTATTGTGGAAACATGAAGGTTAAATAATAAGGACTTATTAACAAGAGTGCTAAGATGCCTCACAACAGTCTGAATGGGGGGGGGGGTGTATCTCTTATATGGTAAGTGAAACTGCTTTGTTTACCAAAATGAACAATATTACACTTTTTTATATTTAATTTGGGACCATTGTCCTTGCACCAGTTGTTAACATGGTCTAAGCCATGCTGGAGCAATTCTAAATCAGTTAAAGATGGAAGAACAATGCCCAATTTACAGTCATCTGTATACTTAGTTAACCATAGGCTAGAAGTGTTGTCCTGAAGGTCTGAGAAATATGTGCTAAATAGAGGAGGCTTCAAAACCGAGCCCCATGGTTCACCACTGTTTTGCTTTCTGCAGTGGTATCTGCTACTATAACCACACAGGATCTGTCAAACAACAAGTTAGCTCTCCATCATACAATATAAGGAATTATATTCAGATTTACAAGACTATCAACAGTGCTTGTATTAAGAATAGTGTCAAATGCTTTGGACAGGTCTAGATATGCTGTATGCACTGCATAACTACTATCCACTACTTCAGTGAATTTTTCAAAGAAATTAATGAGGTTTAAAGAGGCAGGACTTTTCGTTGATAAAGACACTTAATGAGGGTCGATGGTTGAGAGATTTTCAATGTCCAGATTAATAAAATCTGAGATGATGGACTCCATGGCTCCACATATGAGGCTGGTGAAACAAATGGGCCTTATAGTTACCAGGGTCCATGCAAACTTAGAATGTATAATTGCAGGGGAAAAGTATGATTCGTTGGGCTTCACTGAAACTTAGTTTAATGATTGCAAAAATGATCTAATTATCCACAAGTTTAAGGGATGTCATGTAGTGCATTCAAACCACAAATGTGTTGTTTAGTTATACCTGAATCTGCTAAGTTTGTCTTTGCTACTATTCATTTTGATGAGTTGTTCAAATTTTGAGAGTGAAATTAAGTTTGGCAAAATATAACTGGAGGATGGTAATCTTCTATAGACCGCCAGATTAAGAAAAGATCACAATAACACATTATGTGGTAGCATCTGTGAATTGTTTCATCAAAGATATGTTATAATCATGGGGGGACATTAACCTTCCAGGAACTGACTGGAATTTCCTTTCAACCAAGCCTACTGTCACAAACAATTTTATTGAAAGTTGTATTTTATACCACTATGGACAGATTATTTAACAACCAAGCAGGGATGATAATTTATTGGATGTTATTTTGTTAAGTCACAGGACTAATTTGGTTTTAAGATGTAACATCAGTGCCTCATTTGGCAAATCAGATTGCTATTCTATTCAATGTGAAATTGTGAGTAATAATGAAAAAAGTGTTAGACCAAGTGAACCCCTTAGGAAATTTTAGAGAACTGACTTTAAGTCTATAAATAAAGAACTTAGCTCTTGACAATGGGGTAGGCAACTGGAAGGAAAGTCTGTTGAATAAAAGTGGGATACTTTTTATGGCAAATGAAAAGTCTTAAATAGGTTTGTACCTCTTGATATGGCTAGTCATCACAACAAACATTTACCTCTATAGAGGACTAAAAAGTTATCACAACTGAAAATTTAAACAAACTCCCTCCAGAAGAGGTATAAATATACTTCATGTGCCTCTATCAAATCATCATCAGCAGCCCCCTTTTTTCCCATTTTTCTACATAGGGTCGGTATATAATGTTAACTGTCGCCAACTCTCTTGAATAAGTGCCACACTCCTGCCTTCTTCAACACTCATGCCTGACTGTCGTAGATCTTTCACACAATCCATCCACCTCTTTGCTGGATGTCCTTGCTTTCTCTTACCTTCTTCCTGTCTGTCCCAAATCTTCCTCACCAGATTGTCTTCAGCTTTTCTACACATGTGACCAAGCCATTGTAATCTGTTCTCTTTGATCTTTTCTGCAACTGGAGCTACTTTGGCTTCTGCTCTTATGTCCACATTTATTCGCTTGTCCCACAGTGTGCATCCTACCACCTTTCTCAGGCACTTCATTTCCATCACCTCTAGCTTCTTCAACTGTTCTGCTTTTACTGCTCAGGTTTCTGTACCATACAGCAATAGTGGTCACACCATGGTCTTGTACACCTTACTTTACAGCTTTTTTGGCATTCTTCTGTCATAGACTACACCTGATACTCTATGCCAGTTGGCTGCAGCCCCTCTGATTCTAGCTTTGACTTCTTCATTCAGACTACCCTTCTCCTCAACTAGCCCTCCCAGACACTTGAAGCTGTTTACCTGTTGCACTATCTTCCCTTCTATCTCTATTCTCAGCTTATTTTGATTTCCCCAATTTGCTGCCATTACCACCATCATATCTGTGCTTAGTTTCATCCCATGTGCCTTCAGATTTGCATTCCATTCTCCTATCCTTTGCTGAAGTTCTAGCTCAATCTGCCTGTTCATCCCTTCCCTCCAATCTGTTTGCTAATGTAGTCCATCACCAGTATGAACAGCAGTGGCCTCAGAGCTGAACCCTGATGTACACCCACTCCCACTGGGAATCCCTCTGTGAGTCCGAACACTGTTCGTACTTGAGTCATTGGGTCATTGTACATAGCCTGCATTAATTCTACCAATGTTTCTGGGACTTCAAACCACCGTAGTACTGTCCAGATCAGCTTTCTTGGGACCTTGGCATATGCTTTCTCCAAGTCTAGGAATGCCCAGTTTCACTCTCTCATCTCTAACTTCTTCTCAAGTATCTGTCTCAATGCAAACATCAGGTCAGTTGTGCTAAATCCTGATCTGAATCCAAACTGCTCATCTCCCATCTTACATTCTACTACTCCGAGTATCCATTTATCAATCACTATCTCCAGAACTTTCATGCAATGTGATAGGAATTTGATGCCTCTGTACTGCCCACAGTTGTGGGTGTCCCCTTTGTTCTTGTATACTGGCATGTGTATGCTTATTCTCTAGTCATCTGGGATATGTCTTTCTCCCCACACTGCTATTAGTACATTCATGAGTCATTTCTCCCCTATCTCACTCAGCATCTTTATCATATCTGCTGGACCTCATCCGAGCCTGCTGCTTTCCCTGACTTCATCTTCCTTAGTGCTGGTCTTACTTATTCTAGGGTGGGCTCTTCTTTTTCTCTCATTGTAAGCTGTTTCTGGGGCAGTACAGATTTTGTGGGGTTTTCTTCATTCAAAAAGTGCTGGAAATACTCCTTCCATCTGCCTTTGATGCCCTGTGGACTGATGACCAGGTTGTTGCTGGCATCCCTTATGAAGGGTGTCTGAGTATCTTCTTTATCTTTCTGTCTTTGCCTTGCAACCTGATATAGTTGCTTTGTGCCCCTTCCTGAGCCACTTTCCAGAAGATGGTACAGTACCTGTGATGCCCTAATCTTTGTTATTGCAGCTTCTTTCTTAGATTCTTTGTTAGCCAACCAGTAGTCCTTCCTAGCCTGGTCTTTTCTATTTCTGACTCCTTCCTGCATTCCTTCTTTTTTTTGATGACTTCCTGGACTTCTGCATTCTACCACCAGCTTTCCTTATGCACCTTATTTCCATACCTGGCTCGACCACATGCCCTTGTCTGTAGTCCTAACACATGCTGTTTTCAGGCACTGCCATTCTTCTTCAACTCCACCTATTTCCTCCACTTCTTGGGTGCTAGAGCCCTGAGTAATTTCTTGAACTATCTCTCCAGTCAACTTCCAGGTCTTCATCCTGGTCTCTGTTGACCTTAGAGTCTTCTCTGACCATTGCTTGCAGCTGATTATGGCAACTAGTGGTTTATGCTGTGGGCTTACTGCCGACTGCACTGGGATGACTTCGCAATCATGGATTCTACACCAGTGCCTTTTCCTTACTAGGAGGAAATCTACTGGAGTTGCATGTTGACTACTCTTGTATGTGATCTTGTGACTGTCTCTCTTGCGACTGTCTATCTTTCTGAACCTACCATCAAGCCATTTTCCAGACAGAAATCTAGAATGGCTTCTCCTTCTCCTTCTTTATTCTTGTTGCCCACCAGGCATCCTTATTTGTGCATTCAAGTCACCCATTATCAACACCAATTCATATTCTCCTGCAAGTGCTGTCTGAATGCACTCTTTTCCTCACTATCACAATCCTGCTGTGGGTCATAGGCTGAGATTATGAATACTGCCCTATCATTACACTGGAATCTGACTGCCATGAGTCTGTCATTAATTCTGATGATATCTCTTACTGCCTTCTGAAGCCTCTCTCTCACCACAATTCCTACACCATTGCCCTCCACCTGAGTAGTTGCCCTCCACCTGAGTAGTAGACTCTGGATTCCACTGCACTGCCCTTCCAGCTTGTCTCTTGAATACATAGGATGTACAGCCTCCTGTGTATCAACATGCCATCCACTTCCAAGCTGCCAGTGAACCTACATTAAGCATAGCAATTCTCAGTTTGGCAGGTTGGTTGGTGCTCAACAGAGCTATCCCCAGTAACCCAGGCAACCCAGGCTGGGCAACAAACCAGCCAGTCAGTAGCTTATTGACCGGCCAGTCAATAGCTTATTGACCCAGGGCTGCTGGGCTTTATGGCGGGCACACACTGGCCTGGCCAATAGGGGCACATATACCCCTCCCACCATTAGCAAGGGTCCCTGGCATGGGTCAGAGTAGGCCGGGTCCTCAACCCACTTATCACTGGTAACTACCCATCAACATGACCGAATCAACTAGAGCCTTATTTTACACTGAGTGGCTAACCCTGCCATGGTGTGCAGTCTGTGATCCATGTTCTCCTATCTTGGGGATACTGCTCACCACAGTAGATGCCCAAGGTGGTTGGTCTGTACAACTCTTCCTCCTATTGGGCACCATGTAATCTGTGCTGCTGCCCACAGCTCCATTCATTGGTGAGTTTGGGAGAGAAAAACTCAGCATGTTTTTCGGACATGGGAGAAACCCCATGGAGACACAAGGAGACCATGCAAACCCCAAACAGGCATTGGTTGGAGGTCAAGATTGAACCTTGCACCTTGTTCATGAGAAGCGAAGACCTTAACCACTAAGCCATGTGGTCTCACACTACATATAGACATAATAATGAAAAAAAAACTCTTTGAGTCATTTATCTCTGAAAATTAGAACTAACTATGAGAATTGGCTAGCCAAGACTACTTAGACAAATAGAAAGGCCTTGTTCAAGCACCTAAGATGTTTTAGGAACAAAAATACTCCCTACATTAGTGTTAAGTACAGGGACTCAGCTATTACAGACTCATAAATAAGAACTAGTAAATTTATTTGCTGAGAAATTCTCAGTTTTAAACAGGCATAAGGACTATAAGTATAGGTAGTAGATCTGATGCATATCTGAATATCTCCTTTGAGCTAGTTTCAAAGGTGTTTGGAGGGGCATAAAAAAGGTACAGCTATAGACCATCACTGTCTAAATGGATATGCTCCTTCAGGCACAACAAATGGATTGGTATTATGGCCATCAAATACTCTTACAACGATCACTAGAAGAGTGATATGTTTCTCACATATGGAAGGAAGAAGTTATTGTCCCAGTCCCCAAAGGATTTGTACAGCAATCACTGGACAGCTGCAGTATAGACCTATCATTTTGATCTCAATACTGGGCAAAGGTTTTGAGCAAGCAATTTGTGATCTTCACCAGGGAGATATTGGACAAAAATCTATATGGTTTCCTTGTGGGGAGATTATGCTTGACTAATATTATCCAGTTTTATGATACCACATATTGCTCAATGGATTTGGGTCTTGCCAGATACATTGTTTACCTGGTTCTAGTGAAGGCCTTTGATTCAGTCCACCATGACAGAATATTTGATGTTATGGTAAAATGTAATATGAATATTAGAACTTTAGGAAGGAAATACAGTGTGAAAATAGGGCGTTCATATTCAAAAGTAAGACATGCTAATTTGGGGGTCTCTCAGGGATCTGTTATTAGTCCCATGTTGTTTGGGCTATTGATGTTTGAGTTCCCAGTATGTGATAGCACCCAGCTAAGTAAATTCACAGAATACACTAAGGTGGGGAGGGGGGTATCATTGTAAATATATATGATCATAATAAATTGCAAAATTATTTAGACAGTTTATTCAGTTGGGTCACTGAAAATGGGATGCAGTTGAATTCCAAGAAGTGTAACGTGATGCGGTTTGGCTCTGGAAATAACTGTTATCCTTATGTTCTGAATAATGAAATTTTGATCTCAGTAAGTTCTGTGAGAGCAGAAAACAGTAACGGTAAACTGAAGCACGACTTGTATCACCATTCAGTAAAATAAAATCACATTTATTTTTAGGTAGGTAAGCACTTTCACCACAAAATGTGGCTTCAACAGACCATTTACAAGTAAAAGTGCATAAACTGCCAAACATTTCCATTTATACATAACACCTCCCCCTAATTAAATTCAAATGTTTGTTGTAGCAAATCAATTCAGCATAAAACACCCCCTAGTTGCTTGACATCATAAACAAATTAAAACAGCAACAAATTAACTATCCGTTGCTCATACATAAATAAAATCCACATTATAATACTCAAAATTCAACACATAATAAAATTGTATACATGATCCACTTTAAAATGTATACATATCTCATCCTTAGCAGCATAAATTATATTGTGCATCTATAAATCAACTAGCTGTTTAGTTGCTTTTGTTATATATAGATTGTCACACAATAATAAATTTATATCATCGTGACATAGCATTTCCTACTTGTTATAACTGATTATATGCTCAAGCACTAGCTTCATTATAATACCCTCAAACATGTGAATACATAATCGTTCAGCTTACAGCCCTTGTATGCTGTCAAAAATCAATCAAGAAGTAATTTATATTTTGCGTCATTCAAATAAACAGTTTACTGTACCTGCTTAAACATAGATGTATGATGAGCTTATTTATCTATATATCCATACTAGGTTCCAAAATGCAGTTAAATATGCACTTATCTGGTTTACTTTTGCAATAAACCCCCTTTTTTAGCATGAATGCTGTTAAGCACTCACTCTACTATTTCCTTCACAAAAGCACTCCTAATCGTGACGTCATTACGCTATACCTCCGTTCCTTAAAAATATAGCCGTCTAAATAGTTCACTGTTCGGCTACTTGCAAAGTGCATTTCCTATAACATAAAGACTATATAACATCAAATGTACCTAATACTAAGCCTCAAGTATATATATATATATATATATATATATATATATATATATATATACTTTACAAAATCTATTCACAAACATGAGCAGTTCCATTATATATTCAACATATATGGTATTATATAGAATCAATGCAGCTCTTCATAATATGCCCATATAAGTATATTATTGCACATTCATCAAATTGCTACTAATATTGGCATCAGTCTACATCTTCAAACTAATTTCATCTAACAGGTACTTATATAGAAATAGTAGTAAATAATGACAAATCATAGACAATAAATGCAATTCTAAAAACTAAACTGCACGTCGTATGAAATATTTATAGCTAGCCAAAAAATCATTTATCATTTGAGCGACATATACTAAACTGTAAGACATGTTCTAAATATATATGGTATCATGACTGATACCACGGCACATCTGTTGTTATATATAAACTATAGAGTGCATATCATAGTATTCAGCCAGATATAGTTAAAAAATGTATATATGTATGTATATATATATATATATATATATATATATATATATATATATATATATATATATATATACATACACATATATACATATATATGCACTTCTAGCCCAAGCTATATGAAATAGTCTTAACATACATAACCAACCATTAATTCCTTTTACCTGCATGTTCATATAAAACTGACCATATAGTTGCATAAACAGATGCACTTATATACATACTTCTACACATATTACTAAATATTCCTTGGATTCATTTCCTATGGATACCGGTAGTAACATTTATTAATATAAGAAGCTTAGCAACTATACACCTGTATACCATCCCATTTTAGAAGCCTTTGGAAAAATATGTGAAGATGAAATATATAATATGTCTAGGAACAAAGATCAACATAACAGGTATGTAAAACTAACTAAACAAGAGAAGGTAGCACTGAAACATCTCCAAACAGACACATCTTTGGTTATTAGTCCTGCCGACAAGGGAGGCATGACAGTAGTGATGGATAGGGAGTTTTATTTTAATTCATTACATCATATGCTGTCTGATACGAAAGTATATAAAATCATTACCCTTGTGGAAATACATACAATGCAACAATTGATGAGGATTAATATCAACGACAGTATGCTTTGATACAATTTGTCATTAGAACTGGTTCATTTCATTACATTTGAACATCTATTGATTCCATCATTTCAAGAACAGCCTAAAATACATAAAAATAAAGTTAGGCCAACCTTTAGACCAATTGTAGCAGGCAAAGGATGATTAACAGAATCATACTTTATCTTTGTTGAAAGGCAGGTGAGACCAGTCTTGAATGAAGTAGAAGTTGTGCTAAAAGATTCAAAAAAATTCTTGGAAAGCCTCTTTATATTCAATCAGGTGTCAAATAATAGTGAGAACATATATTTAGTAACACTTGATGTGGCATCCTTATTCACCTCAATTCCTAATGAGGAAGGCCTACACCTATTAAGGAATTTTCTTACAATGAAAACTGGATATAATAAAATGTTGACAGATACAGTGGGAGATGGAATGTATGTTTCCACTCGAGGTATACAAGAAATATGTGAGTTTCTATCGTTGTTTTGTGGATGATATTTTTCTTGTATGGGTAGGTCCCCTCTCACTACTTATAAATTTTGTAGAAGTAATAGAAAATACAACAAATTTTCTGAAGTTTGAACTGACATATTCTAGAAAGGGGATAGCATTCCTAGATGTTTTTTTTTCAATAAATGCACAAAGGTTGTTTGAGACTAGGATATATCACAAAGACTGTTATACTAACACACTTTTGCACAGATCTAGCATGCACCCAAGGAAAACATTTAAGAATATAGTGAAAGGACAGGGGATGCATGTATCACGTTTGAGTAATCACGACAATGTGTTTACTGAAGGCCTTGTTCAACTAGAGAAAAATTTGTATAAAAGGGGATACCAAGATACAGAAGTAGTACCAGTTTTACAAGAAGTTAGAACAATGAGAGACAGTAGAGCTAAACCTTATTTTTCCTGAAAGTCCTAATATACCTTTACAAGTGGAGAATGTAACAGCAATGCATAATAAAGTGAATTTGGTTAAAGTCACAATACCATACACCAGTGACATTAACAGAGTTAAGAATGTGTTCTATAAACATTGGCCATTGTTAATGACTGATAATAAAATTAAAGCAGTGGTGGGGGAAGAACCTAAAAATCTTAAAAGGATGCTGTGCTATCCAAAAGAAATAATAAATACATCTGGTTTTACACTAACTAGGAAGTGCGGTCACTGCAACATGTGCCAATTTATTAAACAAACTAATCAGTTTGTACATCCTGAAACACAAGTAGTATATAAAGTTTATAACCTGATGATTGTAATAGTAGGAATATAATATATTTGGCACAATGTGACTGCTGCTTAAGATTCTATGTGGGCAAAACTAATAGAACACTCAAGGAGCGTATGAGGGAACATACCAATAGTATGAAGAATAGGGACTCCATTGTCCAAATATAATGAAATGAGTATTGTAAACCACAATTTCAAATTTATAGGCCTAGAACAGGTTAGTCCTGGAAATAGGATAGAGAATATTATAAATCTTACAGAAAAGAGTGAACTTAGATGGATTTTAAAACTTAGAGCTGAAAAAGGGCTGGGCCTTAATGGTAAGATATCTATGAGGAGTGTATTGGATGCTAGGGGGTTACCTCGCAAATAGTGAGATACATACATATACATGAGGTAGTATAGGAAGAATAATTATACATTTACTTTCTAGACTACAGTATACTAAAATGAAATTGGGCCTACATTTTAGCTGGACCAAGGAATCTTTAGTAATATGTGTAGAAGTATGTATATAAGTGCATCTGTTTATGCAACTATATGGTCAGTTTTATATGAACATGCACATAACAGGAATTAGTGGTTGGTTATGTATGTTAAGACAATTTCATATAGCTTAAGCTAGAAATGCGTATATATGTATATATATATATATATATATATATATATATATACATACACACATTTTTTTAACTATATCTGGCTATATACTATAACATGCACTCTATAGTTTATATATAACAACAAATGTGCCGTGGTATCAATCATGATACCATACATATTTAGAACATGTCTTACAGTTTAGTATATGTAGCTGAAATGATAAATTATTTTTTGGCTAGCTATAAATATTTTCATATGAAGTGCAGTTTAGTTTTTAGAATTGCATTTATTGTCTCTGATCTGTCATTCTTTACTACTATTTCTGTATAAGTTCCTGTTAGATGAAATTAGTTTGAAGATGTAGATTGATGCCAATATTAGTAGCAATTTGATGGATGTACAATAATATACTTATATGGGTGTATTATGAAGAGCTGCATTGATTCTATATAATACCATATATGTTGAATATATAATGGAACTGCTCATGTTTGTGAACAGATTTTTTAAAGTATATATATATATATATATATATATATATATATATATATATATATACATGAGGACTGAGTATTAGGTACATTTGATGTTATATTCTTTATGTTATAGGAAATGCACTTTGCAAGTAGCCAAACAGTGAACTATTTAGACAGCTATGTTTTTAAGGAACAGAGGCATGGCATGATGACATCACGATTAGGAGTGCTTTTGCGAAGTAAATAGTAGAGTGAGTGCTTAACAGCATTCACTCTAAAAAAGGGGGTTTATTGCAAAAGTAAACCAGATAAGTGCATATTTAACTGCATTTTGGAACCTAGTATGGATATAAAGATAAATAGGCTCGTCATCCATCTATGTTTAAGAAGGTACAGTAAACTGTTTATTTGAACTATGCAAAATAGAAATTACTTCTTGATTGATTTTTGACAGCATACAAGGGCTGTAAGCTGAATGATTATGTATTTACATGTTTGATGGTATTATATCTTTCATTTGAAAGGACCTAGCTACACTACAGGATAGACTTGGAGGGATTTTTAAATGTGTGTAATATGACTCGATCCATGAATGTGTAAGTAATGATGTATTGACTTGAATGATTTGGGTTTTGTAGTCAAGCGAATGCTTGACCATATAATCAGTTATAACAAGTAGGAAATGTTATGTCATGATGATATAAGTTTATTATTGTGTGACGATCTGTATATAACAAAAGCAACTAGACAGCTACTTGACTTATAGATGCACAATAAAATTTATGCTGCTAAGGATGAGTGAGATATGTATATACTTTAAAGTGGAGCATGTATACAGTTTTATTATGTGATGAATTTTGAGTATTATAATGTGGATTTTATTTATGTATGAGCAATGAATAGTTAATTTTTTGTTGTTTAATTTATTTATGATGTCAAGTAACTAGGGAGCATTTTGTGCTGAACTGATTTGCTACAACAAACATTTGAATTTAATTAGGGGGAGGTGTTATGTATAAATGGAAATGTTGGGCAGTTTATGCACTTTAACTTGTAAATGGTCTGATGAAGCCACATTTTGTGGTGAAAGTGCTTACTTACCTGAAAATAAATGTGATTTTATTTTACTGAATGGTGATAGAAGTCATACTTCAGTTTACCATTGCTGTTTTTTGCTGTTTTACCTACATTTTACAAGGAGGACTGTTTGCCTACTGGGGGACATTCTTTCTTGGATTATTGTAAGTTCTGTGAGAGATTTAGGATACATTGGAACTTTCTCAAGACAGTGGTAAGGAAGTATGATGCCTTTTCTTAAAAGACACCCTGAGACGGTTCAGTAGTAGAGAGGGAAGTCTTGATTCTGTTTTCTGCTTTTTACCTCTATCATACAGCCTAACATAGAATAGTGTAGATTTTTCAGTTGTTGTAACACTTGCTAAATAAACAGACTTGACAGAATCCAGAAGAAGGCCACTAGGGAAGTGAGAGGACTGGAAAACATTGGTCATAAAGAGGGATTGTGGAAACTTTCCCTGTATACAACAGGCTATAGGCTTTTAAAAGGTGAATTGATTTCTCTCTACAAATCACTGAATAATGAAGCATTAGCAGTCTCTCTTAGTGTTACATTTTAAGGGGTATAGCGTTGTCACCTCACAATAAGACGTCCTGTTCGATTCTTAGCTAAAGCGTCTTCTGTGTGGAAACATGCGTGAATGGGCATACCTTCGTTGAAGGTTGTGCATCAGAGCTGGCAACTCAGTACGTAAAAATCTACTGCCAATCATTAGCGGACTGGAGTTCCGCTGTGGCGTCCCCTAATCGGGAAAAGCCGAAAGATACTACAACAAGTAACAATACCAGGAATAACAATTTACATATGAGGCTGACAGATGTTAAAACTTCAGTTAAGAGCAGATACTTTCATCACAGAACAGTAACATATTGAAAGTCTGTCATTAAATGTGTAAGGAAAGTTGGTAGTGTTGAACCTATCAGGTTTCTGGTGGATAAATGAGGCAGAAACTTTGTTTACATTCCTGGTCAAAGTGTTGACAAACTCTTAGTTGTCTCCTAGGAGCCCTGAATTTGAATTTAGTCTACACTGAACACTGAACATTCTACATTTCCTTTGTAAGAAAACTGATGAAGGTCTATCACTATGTTCACATCAGAATAACTCAAAAGTGATCACTTCTGCTGGCCTGAACACCTGATGAGTAACACATTTCGTTATCTTTTATCCCCCTCCCAAGAATGGGATCTTTTATCTCATTCCCCAAGCTTTACACCATTAAGAAAAGTCCCAGACATCCCAACAATGTATTAGCTTATATATAATTACATATTTGCATTTGATTAAATGAAGAAGCTACATATATAAAGATGTAAAAAAGATGAGCATTTAAGAAATCTGAACATGATTTGTAAGGAAATTTATTGCAAAAAAAATGGTATTAACAGAAAGGATGGTGTTGCATGCACAAAATCAGAAAACTAAAGTAGTGCTGTTGTGAACATGAACACACTTCTCACGTACAGGTGGCAGCATTAAAAGTTCAATCACTTTTGATAAATTAAATGAGATATACATTTTCCATCTGTGTTTAAACTAGTAACATTAAGTATCTAGAAAAACTTGTTTACATTTGGACAACCTGAATGCAAACATTCAGTCAGAATCATAACAACACAGAAGTCAAAATGGAAGTTTTTTGGGGTTGCTGACTCCAAAACAGGGAAGAGATAATTAGAATTAAGAAATGTAACTGATGTTCCTACCTCTGTTAACTATGATCTTGCCAGTTTCATTGCTTTTTAAAGCTGTCTCGCTATGTTAAACTCGAACATAGTGAGACAGTGTGAAACAACGGAAATCTTGCATTCTCTGTTGCTGTAAAAAAAGAGTTATAGTAATGGAAAAAGTCCGGGCGACCGGACCTTTTTCCATTACTATAACTCTGATTTACAGCATGCATGCTGACCAATCAGCGCACGTTTTTGAATATTAATGGGGGGTTGTTGTATAATCATCCATCCTCAACCCCTTACCCCTTTTTCCATTGTCACCGTTGAAGTAAACATCATTGCATGCTAATTACACATAAGCAGCTGAACTGTAAGCAACTCAACCAATCAAAGATGTCGGAGCTTTTCAACAAGTTATAAAGCAATTGTGTACACGTAATGTAGACTTTGGCCTCGAATTCCAAAACCTACTGGAACACAGCCACGGAAACTACACCAATGAAAATAATGTTTGGAATTGCTGCGGCTGCTCATAGACTTTGGCCAAGAAGATGAGGGATGTTTAGACCCTGTTTAACTTTTCATGGTCTACATGAGGTGGAAATAGTACAGCATGACAGGGTGGATAGAGACATACTCTAAGAAGTCTGCAACCTCTGCCATCCTCAACTGAGATCAAGGGCAAACTGCGGGGAACCAATTCCTGTGGAGACTAAGGTATGTGTAGCACTCACAATTTTAGCTACAGGAAACTTCTGGAGACCAACAGGGGACATGCTGGAGGATGTCAGAGGCATCAGCATCCAGGATGCTTCATCAGCTATTATATGCTATGCTACAGCATGCCAGTGATTATATATATTTTCTCCATACACCTGAGGACAGAGCTACAGCTATGCAAGATTTTGACCCCATAGCACACTTCCCTGATCTCTTAGATGACATAGATTGCACAAACTTTGAGATCAAAGCACCACCTCAGGGAAGGGTTTATAGAAACAGAAACAGAAAGGACTTCTACTCCATTAACTGCCAGATCATGCTTAACACTAAGGGAACCATCCTGAATGTGTGTGCTGGCAACCTTGGCAGTTACTACATCTCCCATATCTGGCACAATTCACAGCTATACCACAGGTTTTCCAGGGGAATATCCCACAAGGCCATTTACTGGAAAATGTGGGGTATGCACTCAAACCATGGCTGATGACAACCATCAGAAATGTACACACACTGCTGGAGGAATGCTATAATGAGGCACACACTCAAACAAGAAATATCACAGAATGTGTGTTTGGGCTGCTGAAGTCACTGTTTCAGTGCCTAGATAGATCAGTGAGACCTGCAGTATGATCCTATGACTTGTGCTAATATTATCACTGTCTGTGTCATCCTACACAATATTATCCTGAGAAAATAGCTGCAACAGGAACACCAAGAGGAAGGGGCACACATTCCATCATCAGTAAGGTCAATACAGCCAGAAGCAGCTGAGAACTCAGAGGGGGGGACACACCAGCAGCTGTGGATGTAGGTAGACATTGATGTGCACAATATGCCCTTGCTCTGGCCAAGAGGCAATGGATAGTACATATCTCACTGCCTAAGGGGTACAACTTTCATCCTATGCATATACATGCAGTAAAATTGATGTCAGGCAATGCTCACAACCTTTACTTACCCATGTAATGGCTGTGTACTATCAGCATCGGACAGAGTCGGTCCCGAATTACAACAGCTGTAACTGCAAGACAATCAAGGTGAGTGCTGAACCTGGAACAGGAAAATAAATGGGTAAGAACACAAATGAATTGCAAAAACTTGCATACTGTTTCTTGAAAATGTATCTAAGTAGAACGTGTGTGAGTTGTCCAGCAATGACATCAATATGTGACAGGACTGACTTAGGGCAATAGATTTATGCTATTTATCAGCTAACAGGTTTGATGCATTGAAAATATACAGAATACAAAAAGCAGTCCAAAGTCTCTAATTATCCTTACATTCTCACAAGTGGAGCAATAAGCCTTACTGACATAATAACAATTCCAAGGCAGTAATTGCAGCAGAAAAAAGGCTTTAAGAAATCAGTAAAAGTTTCAAAATAGAATCAACAACACATAAATACTAAGCACTCAGTTAACTATGCACCCTGTGTATCTGAAAAAAATACATAGGTGTCCCTGAATCCAAAAGATAAAACAAGGTAATGGCACAGCTATCATCATCATTTGCACAGGGTGGGGTTTGGGAGATCAGGAGGCCAAGGCTAACACAAAACTAGTGAGAGTGTGTGTGAGTAAGAAAGACAGACAGGCAGAAATATAATTAATTATTAAATGGTCACTGACAGAGAATGACTTGCAAGCCTTATGAATGCCTCATGTACCTGTTATGTGTGTGTGTATGTGTGGGTCTGTGTGTGTGTGTGTGTGTGTGTGTGTGTGTGTGTGTGTGTGTGTGTGTGTGTGTGTGTGTGTGTGTGTGTGTGTGTGTGTGTGTGTCTCAATTAACACAGGCAAGCTCTGTGCTACCTCTACATCCCGACATGAAAGACAGGTGTGAGCCATGCCTCGTAAAGGTATCAGTTCATCATGGTTACCCACAACCATGAGAAATGGCTCTGCCAAGGAGTTGCACTGGCATGTCCATGCCCATGGTCAGATGTGCTGGTGCTACCTGAACATGAGCAATGTCTGCACCAGCTCTCCTGATGACTATTCCCAGGTCCATGACCCTATGTCCTACCACATCTGGTGTGAACACCTGAACCACTGATGGAGCAGTGGAAGTAGTGCCACGATGGGACCGGGTTGGTGGATGGCCACTTAGGTTAACAGCAGATGATGATACTGACCTAAGGTCACACGGATGTTCTTCCCCTTCTAGCAGATGTCCTATCACAGACATTGCCTGTTCCATCATGTCATTCATCCAATCCATTGAATCAGCCACATGGTAGATGCAGTCAAGCACATCAGCCTGTGTCACATCTAGAACCTTAAGCATGTCCTCTGAGGCCCTAGTGGACTGTGTCTGTGCCTCCACGATGGCCATAAACATAAGCTAAATGGAACATAACGACACACAAGGATCAGGTGGAGGGTGGAAAACTGGCCTCCTCTGAGCACCTCAGCCAACAGTTCTGCATGGCACCTCACCCACACCTTGGCTATGGCCAGAGTCAACCAGCACTGAAGCTGCAGTAACCAATCTACCCTGATTAACAGTGTCATCCTCAACCCATCCAGCTGGTATACATAAGCATACTGACTGTGCCTGATGAAAAAACAGGGGATGGGTGAATCATAACCACAGTGTCAGATTCAACCTCTGCACCCCCCAACTGTGCCTCTGTTTGGCCACCATCATTATCAGAGCCTACTGATACTTTGATATCAGGTGGTAGGAGTCCTATGTTTCCACTGTCAGGATCACTTGTGATAATAAGCAACAGACACAACAGTGAAATGTTTATTTATTTAACATTTGTTGGCCAGGAAAGTTTGACTAGGACATTGCCTAGTTTTAGTGAAAGCCCAGGGAATACTAGAATACTACACTAAATATTAAACCAGTTTATATGATAACAAAGTAATGCTGGTTACACAATCTCAGATGGTACAGCAAAGCAGACACTCATTACACCCTCCTCACACATACAGATAATAATAATATAGCTACAGAATAGTCATTAATAAGCAAATAAACATTTGCTTGCTATGTGCAGATATTTTCACACTGTGTAGGGAGGATGGTCCTGGAAAAAATGAAGCAAGGAATAGATGGCAATTAGCTATCACAATGGGAGTAACACAGAAGGACAGTGAATACACAATCACCTATATGTCCTGTAAGAAATATCTGAAACTGAAACATAGTTGAGACATCTACTCACACCCATGTGTACTGAACAACTCTGTTGTATAACTCTATTAACTTGACATTATGTACAATAAAAAAATCACACAAGAAGTATTAGTCAAATAATATATTTTAGCATACAAGCAAACATAAAGCTTGACATATGTAAGCTTATTTGGAAGCTGTTCCTGGGATACACTTGTCCTCTCAGTCACAGCACCGGCATCAAGCACATGGTGTGCTGTTTCCACTGAGACATCTGGATCTCTGACATTGGACAGGAACTTTGCATTTGGTGTCAGTGGGGGCTCGCTAGCAGGACCAGGCCCATAGCCATCTGTTCTAGAGCCACTGCAGCTGCTTTCCTCTGGGCTGCTTAAATCATATCAGTGGCACAATGATGCACCTTATCATTAATTCCTGCTGTGACCTCCTACTGCATTGACATCATTAACTAACTCATTCCAAATGTTCTTTCTGGCAGGCATATCTCCACATCCTCTCTCAAGCAGAAAGGTTCCATGGTGTTGTAATGCCTGGATTATCACTTCATTTTCCAAGTCAGTGAAAGGGGGTTATGTGGATTTGTCAGCTTGGGTGCCATAATCCTATGTGAAATAAAACAGAGAAGGATAAAATATATAAATATCTTGCTTATGTACACATTTGTCAATGTTAAGCATGGAAGTGTAAAACTGAAGGTTATGCGGTTGTCCCACCTCTCCCTCACACACAAACCAAGGTTTGTACAAACCAAGGAATACCATATAAGTATTGTATTATGTTTCCCACTGAAGTATCAGGATACCTATACATTTGCAAAAGAAAAGCACTGAAACATATTTGTGTTACTGGAACTCAGAATCATAGTTGGGTTCCCCACCCCCCAAAAAACAACAAACAAATGAAGGTTCATACAAACCAAGGAATATCACAAAATTAATTGTATATATGCTTTCCACACAACCATCAGGATATGTATACCTTTACAGCAGAAAAATCAATTTATGAATAGCAGTTACCTCTCACTGAGCCTACCACTCCCATGCAGGTGGCCCTAGACCATCTCAGAAGCATAACACCGGTGTCAGTGACACACACATATTACATTTGTCTCTAATAACATAAGATATTGTAAAATAAAATTTAAAAAAAAGTTGTGCTGCAAATATAACCTGTCTATCTCAGAAATGTAAATACCTGGCAAAAATGTGTATGCTAACAGTGAAATATAAGAAGTGCATACAGATAAAAGTTCCATTTTCTGCTGGATATATAAATACATTTGAAATATTTTTCAAAATGTAGAATGTACTTGAATAATACAAGCATACCTCAGCCAAACTATAAGCCATCTCTATGGATAAATCTCCTTCAAAGGGATACTAAACTTCTGTTTTGCCCCAATACACAAGTCTCCTCACCTTCACGTTCCCCAGCTACTGGTTATCTTTTTATAGTGCAGATTCAGTCATCTGAGCAGTGTGAATATGTGAATGAAGTATGAACTCATTACAATTGCTAAATACCAAATGTTT
Organism: Protopterus annectens; assembly: GCF_019279795.1. NCBI lineage: Eukaryota > Metazoa > Chordata > Ceratodontiformes > Protopteridae > Protopterus > Protopterus annectens. Next base: position 1,181,839,527 of record NC_056733.1, on the reverse strand, counting down.
GACTTCATGTATCAAATGTAAACATAGTGCAGGATCTACACCAGTGGTAGTTACTAATGGCTTATAACAGTGAATGTTTAATATAAGACAGAAGGAAATGACAACAGAAATTCAGACAATCTTCTCTGCAGAGGATACTCTTTGAAAAGTGTGGAAATACCTTCATTTATCATTTTTGTTCAATAATAGCCAAACTCTCATGTCTTTGCTGAAAAATATTTTTCACTGTCATTTATTTTTATCATACATTTAAAGGACAATATTACAAAATGCACTATAGACTGCATGCCTGAGACTACAGCAGAGATAAGGGAAGAATAAATACAATATAGAGAGAAGACAGAGCTGCACTTGTGTAAACATATTCATAAATGGTTGTGTGATCACTCATTGCACTAAACATGTAAACCACACATGTACAACCAGCTGAGAATGTACAGGTGTATGTCCTGTTAATACCGTGCAGGAAATATGAAACGTTGTGTCCCTGGCAAAGAGAGATAACCCACTTCAACTGTGTTTTGTAATGTCATTAGTTTGATAGTTCAAATCCAGAGCTGTGTAATTGATTAACGTGTTTAACTGCTTTCTTCTCTAATTAATATTTGCACAGCATGTGCCTTAGAACAAACATGGTGAAATGCACAAATATTTAAAATGTCAGTTGCCTTGGGAAGTGCAATCATGCTTAGCAGTATTGTGCAGCAGTCAGCACCCTGGATGATAATGACAGCATAAATTACCCCTATGAACCAACTGTGTGTGCAGTACAACTTAAAAAGATGTTGAGGTACACAATACATAAAAAGGGTAGACCATGGTTTGAATTCCACAGTATGTTTTTAATGAGGAATGATTATAATGATTATGAACAAAAATTATCTATATTCTGTTTTGCCTGTCTCCTTTTCAGTTTGCTCATCTGTATGCAAACAGGGTTCACTGCTGCATAAAAAAAGAAGCACTGTTATTTGGAAAAAAGAAATATTGTTACTTGCTTTGCCTTCCATTCAGCAAATAGCCAAACTGATGTTGCATGGCTGACAACACTCTGGACAGTACTGACTGAAAAAAATGTATGCCATCTACCTTTCCCTATGGCACTAGGTGTAAGTTCATGGCCAGAATACAGCTAAGCCACAGTTCTAATCTAACATACTTCTTCTTCTTTTGGCTTTTCCCAGTTAGGGGTCACTACAGCAGATCACCTGTCCACTCATGATTGGCGGTGTAGTTTTACAGTGTTGAGTTGCCAGCCCGGCATCCAACCTTCCATGGAAGGCACCCACACACAAGCACTCACGCCTAGGGCCAATTTATAGTATCCAAGCCACCTACAGCATGTTTTTGGGATGTGGAAGGAAACCGGAGCACCCAGAGGAAACCCACGTGACCACAAGGAGGATGTGCAGACTCCGCACAGAAGGCACCCCAGCCGAAGATCGAACCAGAGAACTTCTTGCTTTGAGGCGGCAATGCTAACCGCTGCACCACCATGGCTGTCCTCTAATCCAGCATACTACACGTTTTTCATTCAGGGTGTCCCACTTAAATTTATAATACAAACAACAAAATAAAGGTAATTATATAGAACAATAACTATGTATAGCAGGTTGATTGAGGGTGCCTATGGTATCATATGCATTTTATGTATTATATGTGCAACTGGTGTAGTATGATAATTTTGATTCTGTATCTAAACATTTATTTCCTGAGCAGGGATGGACTTCATAGTTTACTGACAGTCATCCATATAACTCCGGTAACAAAATATAGATGTAAAATAGAATGCATTGTGTGGCCTGAACCAGAAATCAAAAATCTCCTCTAGAAGTGATGCAAGTATATACATTTCCATATATTGTCACACATTACTCCTGCATCACACCTGAGAATGCATTAACCAAGACCATGTCAGGTCATACACATACATGGTTAAATGAAGTTTAGCACCACTCTCTCTTTAAGGTGTTTATTAATAATGACCATGTTTGGCAAACACTTCTTCTGTGACAATGAGAAAGAACATCTGTATAGAAATGTATGTATTCTCTATTTTGCATAGGTTTGAATCCCACATTGTACAAATTATGTTCATCAGTGTGTAAGGCCTTACAAAATATATATAAAATAATAAAATTGATCTCCCCAAATTCAGGTCTTAAAGCCAAGTCATTTAAAGTCAGTACTGACCATTGGACAAATTGCTGTCTTGTATAGCAGCACATATGCCATAAAATAAAGTCAACTGCCACATCACCCTTCTCATTTCCTAAACTGCCTTTTTCTTTGTTTGGCAATGTTAATCTCCAGGAAACATCATACAAATGCAGTTGGCATAGTTGTGTGGGTTTGTGCACTGGCCGTAAAACACAATATCCCGAATTGGAAGGAAGACATTTTATTTAATCATTAAATAAATGAATTAATTTATATTTATTTAATCAAGATTTTCTCCAAGGCCTCAGCTGAAAGAGTGTACCTCATGACCCAGTTGGACTTTCCTGGTAAACAAATATCATGTCTACACAGATCTTCCAGCAACAGTTAAACTTATTTATTTATTTATTTGGCATTTGCTTACTGGGAAAGTGACATAATCCCCACTTCAACTAATACTCCTGGATGGTACCAATGTACCTCAAAAAAAGCATTTGAGGTTGGTCTTGCTGACTGTGGTAATGAGGAACCAAAAGAAGTAGAAGGAATCAACAAAATCAGCCTTGAATGCTTTTCTGAAATCAGCTTGTCTGTGTTTGTTTTGCAGATTTTTCACTCATCTTCCTTACTTTTTACTTTTTAGAGTGACTGAATAAAAAGCATTCTTATTAAAAAAATATTTTTTTACATTTTTATTTTTTTACATTTTAGTCGTTAAGTAAAATATTGTCCTTCTGTCATTAGCAAGACAGTGGAAAAAAATGTCAAACTTCAAGGATACGACTATAGCACTGATACTGTTGCATAACTGTGCAAAAGCAGTGAATATGGTGAGTAACAGTGCAAGAAACTTTTTACAGTCAGGCAACACTATCTTAAAAAAATACTGCACATGCAGCCACAAAAAACACACCAAGATATTACTTGCCACAGCTCACTCATGGCTCCTAAGGTGACTCAGTAACCTCAGCTCATCCTGGAAAGACAGAGAAAGTTTTGCAAGCTACACTGCTGGATCCACTATAGTGACTAAAAAGCAGTTTCAAACTATTCCACCCAGTTTAGTGACTCATAATAGAACTCCCTCTCAGAGAAATACTACAGATAAATGTGTTGAAACTCCACACACACACACACACACACACACACACACACACACACACACACACACACACACACACACACACACAGCAGGCACCTCTTCATCATCGCATCTGTTAATATACATATGCAGGTATATTTCTATTTATGTATTTATTTTATTTCCAGTTTGATGACTGGGGAAGTCCACTGGGCCAAACAGAGCCCATTTTCAGTGGAGGCTCAGGGAGAAAAGCTACAAAAGCAGTTAACAGAATATAACATAAGTAAAGTATGGAATATACAGTACTGTATACAAAAGCATAAATATACAATTTAAAATACAAATACAAAATCAGGGAGTATATGTTTAAAAAGCACAAACATTAAAATAAAAAGTCAAAAGTAATACAGATAATATAATTAAAAGTACAAGTCATAAAGTGATTATACAAATTTAGTGTTTGTTCTAACAATAATGTTAGTGAAGGGAGGTTTGAAAGAGATGAAAGTGTAATTTAATATATAATTATATATATATATATATATATATATATATATATATATATATGTGTGTGTGTGTATATATATATATTTGTATATATATATATATATATATATATATATATATATATATATATATATATATATATATATACACTGTAATTTTATATAATTTATATATTTGCCAGTAAGCTGTAGTGTCTGCTTTCCAGGCTGGTTCAGAAGAGAACCTGACTGGTTAAGGCTTATAGTGCCTGCATATTTGAACTGCTTCTTACTGAAATTGGTACACCTTGTTTGCTGTAGCATAGACTAGATCCAGGCCTGCTGAATCTAGCTTTGTTTGTATAACATGAGCACTAATCCAGGCATTCTTTAAAGTATTCAATTGTATTTATTACTGCTTGGTAGTAACTTGATTAAAGTGTAGCTATCATTCTAAGTCTTTTGGATTAAGCACTTGGGCTTCAGACCAGTTGTTTTACATTAGGAAGGTTTGTGGCCTGCACTGTGGTGGCAGGACAGGTAGCTTACATCCTTCTAAGTTGGGAAATGCTGATTGAGGGCTCAGTGTCTGTTATTCTAAAAGTGTATTAGTTCTAGTTTAAGCACTTGGACTTCAGGCCAGTTATTTTACATTAAGAAGGTTTGTGGTCTGCACTCTTGTGAGAGGAGAGGCTGGACTCTGCCCTTCTGAGCTGGGAATTTCTGGTTAAAGGTTTATAGTGCCTGCATATTTGAACTGCTTCTTACTGAAATTGGTACACCTTGTTTGCTATAGCAAAGACAAGATCCAGGCCTGCTGAATCTAGCTTTGTTTGTATAAAAAAAAAAAAAAAAAAAAATTATCTGCTTTTACTGTATTTGTGTTTTTTCCTACATTATTTTGCTTTTGCATCATCTTAAAAGTACTCAATTGTATTTATTACTGCTTGGTGTAACTCATTGTAAGCCTTTTAGTTTAAGCACCTGGGCTTCAGACCAGTTTTGCATTAGGAAGGTTTGTGGTCTGCACTGTAGTAGCAGAACAGGTAGCTTACATCCTTCTAAGTTGGGAACTGCTGATTGAGGGCTCAGTGTCTGTTATTCTAAAAGAGTATTAATTCTGGTTTAAGCACTTGGGCTTGAGGCCAGTTATTTTACATTAAGAGGGTTTGTGTTCTGCACTCTTGTGGGAGGAGAGGCTGGACTCTGTCCTTCTGAGCTGGGAATTTCTAGTTAAAGCTTATAGTGCCTATATATTTGAACTGCTTCTTACTGAAATTGGTACACCTCGTTTGCTGTAGCATAGACTAGATCCAGGCCTGCTGAATCTAGCTTTGTTTGTATAACTTGAGAACTAATCCAGGCATTCTTTAAAGTATTCAGTTGTATTTATTACTGCTGGTAGTAACTTGATTAAAGTGTAGCTATCATTTCTAAGTCTTTTGGATTAAGCACTTGGGCTTCAGACCAGTTGTTTTACATTAGGAAGGTTTGTGGCCTGCACTGTGGTGGCAGGACAGGTAGCTTACATCCTTCTAAGTTGGGAACTGCTGATTGAGAGTTCAGTGTCTGTTATTCTAAAAGTGTATTAGTTCTGGTTTAAGCACTTGGGCTTCAGGCCAGTTATTTTATGTTAAGAAGGATTGCGGTCTGCATTCTTCTGGGAGGAGAGGCTGGACTCTGCCCTTCTGAGCAGGGAATTTCTGGTTAGAGGCATATAGTGCCTGCATATTCTAACTGTTTCTTACTGAAATTGGTACACCTTGTTTGCTGTAGCATAGACTAGATCCAGGCCTGGTGAATATAGCTTTATTTGTATGCTTGTTGTTTGTTTATTTCCCTGAAACGCTAATTCCACCTAAAACGCGGCCTTTTAGCACTTCTGTGGATCCCTAGTGATATCTGCATTGCTTACTGTACTTATTTCCTTGTTTCACTTAAAAGAAAGTTACTCATTGTCGTTTTTGCATTTAAGTTACCTGTAACACATTGCATTTAAGTTACCTGGCACTTGCTCACTAAAGCAATTATATAAGTCAGCTCTAAAAAATTAAAAGCACTACACCCTCACAAACTCCCCTTGAGTACCCTGTTCCCCACTGGCCCTTTTTTTCAATTATAAAGGAATTCCCAATACTATTCTAGCATGTCCAAAGGTCAGTTGACAATCTCCTCTCTGGTCCAGCTGGTGAATCTGGGAATCTTGAGGCAATGTTACAACTGCTTCATGTACACAGACAACCCTTTCCTCCTCCCAACAAATTCCAACACATGTGAGAGATGCAACCATATAGCCAAACTGGAGGCTAAGCTTTCTCAACTCAGTACTGGCGTAACCAGTCAGGAGGAGAAGGAAACCACACTCACTACAATTCCAGTCTCACATAGACCTACCACAACAACAAACCAAACACATAAACACACAAAAACATACTCGGAGGCTCTAAATAAAAATCTGCCTAAGCAGCAGAGACCTCCAAAGCAGACACCCAAGCAACCGCTACCCCAAAACAAAACACGTGCAACACATAGCTCACAAAGCCAGTGTGCCGAACAGTCACAGCCCTTAAGGCTAAACAACACACCTGATACACTTGTAATAGGTGACTCTATCGTCAGGCACACTGACGTCCCGCTCACCAGGCTGAACAAGGAGAAGGTCATGGTGAGCTGCCTGTCGGGCGCTAGGATCCGCCACATAACACAAGCACTCAGGTCACTCCAAGGCAAGTACAAATATGACTCAGTCATTGTCCATGCTGGTGTGAATGACCTGAGACGTACCTCCCTGGGCTACATGAAAAGAGACATAAAGGAGCTCCCTGAGCATGTAGCCCAGGCCGGTATGACCCTGACCTTGAGTAGCATCTTACCCTCACCAAGAATGATGCCACAATATGAAGACAAGATGATCAATTTCAACAATTGGTTTAAGTGTTGGTGTCATTCAAAGGGGATCCAATGCCTGTCAGCCTGGGATGACATGCTCGACAAGCCACGATGCTTCGCTAGGGACGGCTTGCACCTGTCACCCCTGGGCTTTCGGATATTGGCAAAGGCTCTTGCTACCCCCATAGTGCCTTTTTTAGGCAAGGCTCAAAAGACAAACCCACCTCCATAGGTATCACAAGGGATAAGAAACTAAGAGTAATGCTACTCAACGCCAGAAGTCTAAACCTCAAGATGCACGCACTCGAAACTCTCCTTAGCATGGAGAACATCGATATCTGTGCAGTAAGAGAAACCTAGTTCAAGGCTCCCGAGAGCACCCCAGCACTACCAGGTTATACCTCATACCATGCTCTTCGGCCCCAAAACTTGGACCGAACCACAAAAGGAACGGGAGTATCAATATTTGCCAAAGATACCCACACCTGCAGGTTGGTGGCACAGCACGAAGCATCAGAGACTATCCATGTGCAACTAACTATGGGTAAAACTGCCTTCCAGTTTATAGCCTGCTACAGACCACCCTCCCAAACCCAGGAACCCCACTTGGCCTTCCTGAGAATACTGGAAAATATGAAGGTCTCTCCAAACACCATTATATTGGGCGACTTCAACTACCCAAACATAGACTGGGAGCATTACTCTAGCTCCAACACCCTAGCCCAAAGGTTCCTAGAATTTATAAACTCAAATGCTATGGAACAACTTGTTACCACTCCCACAAGAGGGGAAAACATACTGGACCTGATCATCACCAACATGGGGACACTATGCTCCAGACCAGAAGTGTATCCCTCACTGGTAAGATTACACCATAAACTAATCTCAATGGATATTCACATCCAGACCCCACCCCCTGCCCAGAAAACCAGAGTGAAAAACTTCTCTAAAGCAAATTTCACACGCCTCAAAACCGAGGCGAAATCCTTCAAAGCCCCCGGGCCTGTGGAAAATACGGCACAGACCGAAGAATCCTTTATAAACGCATTCTAAGAACACCTTCAGGAATGCATGGATCATGCAATCCCAAATAAAACCAAGACCCAATCCTCCAAAGGCAGACGTCCTGTCTGGTGGACCCCACCCATAAACAAACTATACAACAGAAGGAGGAAGCTACTACATGATAGAGCAAAATATCAAAAAGGGAAGGCATCTCTGATCAGTATTAGCAAAAAACTATGGGCACTCATAAAATCGTCTAAGGCCAGCTTCGAGAGAAAAATTGCACAGGACACTAAGGATAATCACAAGGCTTTCTTTAGTTATGTTAGGAACCTGGGTGGGAATTCCCAGATATGCTCAGAATTAGTCCAAAATGACAAAAAATACACCGAGCCCACAGACATTGCCAACATCCTAGCTGACAGGTTCAGTGCAAACTTCTCCCCCCTCCCCACCAAAAGGACAAATATCTATCCCAACAGAGTGCTGCCCCCCTGACATCTCAGATGCTCAGGTAAGAGCCGCCCTCTCCAATACAAAAAAGACAGCATCAATGGAACCAGATGGTGTCCCGGGCTGCGTCCTACATGAACTCCAAGAAGAGCTAAACCCAAACATAAAACTACTGTTCAATCTTAGCCTTACTACAGGATATGTACCCAAAGAGTGGCGTACAGCAACAGTGGTCCCTCTCCACAAAGGTGGTGCCTCAACGGATCCTGGAAACTATCGCCCCATAAGCCTGACTAGCTTGGTCTGCAAAGCTATGGAAAGGATCATCATGGACCTCATAAATAAAGATATTGGGGACCTACAGACACTGGATCCTACCGAGTTTGGCTTTGTTAAGGGCAGATCCTGCCTCTTAAACCTGGTTGATTTCTTTGAAACAGTCACCAAGGCCACTGACGAGGGGAAGGTGGTCCACACAGCCTACCTGGACCTCGCAAAAGCCTTCGATACAATAACCCACTCGGGCATTATAGATAAGCTCACCAGCTTAAATATAAACCCCTATGTCACTAGATGGGTTGCAAACTGGCTCAAGGACAGAACCCACATGGTTAGAATTGCTGGAGCCTTGTCAGACTCCAAACCAGTTACAAGTGGCATCCCACAAGGCTCAGTCCTGGGACCTCTCTTGTTCGGTATATATTTCTCGGCGGTACAGGCCAACATGAAAGGACTGTGGCTGACCAAGTTCGCAGATGACTGCAAACTGGGCGCCATAATTAACTCTCCAGCTGACACAAGCATCCTCTAAAAGGGCCTCAAAGAAACAGACAACTGGTGCCAGAGCCATGGCCTCAAGCTAAATGCCAAAAAGTGTATAGTCATCCCCTTTGGCAAAAACAAAGTGCCCACAAATTACCACATAGGTGGTAATCCATTAAGTACAGAAGAAGTCATTAGGGACCTGGGGACCCAAGTTGATAGCAATCTCTCATTTGACAACCACGTGGCCAAAGTGGTTAGAAAAACATTTTATATAGCCCACCTAATCATGAAGGGATTCACATCTAGATCAGGGGAGGTCATCGTACCTCTTTACTCATCCCTCATCAGGCCCATAATTGAGTACAATGCCCCTTTTGGGATGTACCTTACCAGACACCTGCAGCAACTGGAAAGACCCCAAAAGTACCTCACCAAGAGGATCAAAGGGCTCAAACAGATGCCATACGCTGCCCGGTTAAAGAAAATCCAGCTCTACTCAGTGGCATACCGCCTGCTCAGAGTCGATCTGTGCCTGACGTATAAAGCCATGTCCAACCCGGAATTAATGGACATGCTGCACCTCAGAAAATCCAAATCCCATCGAGCTACGCGCTCGAGAGACTTGAACCTCAGCACTGAAATAAATAGGACATGCTGGAGGGACAGATTCATAACCCAGAGGCTCCCTTCACTCTGGAATAAAATCCCAGTCCAGGTTAGGCAGAGTCCCACATTGACTCTCTTCAAGAGGAATCTTGATGAGTGGATGGGAGATCGTGGGTTTACCCCGGCTATCACTTCTGTGTCACTGTTAGACAGAGGCACAGTATACTAACCTCAAAAAAAGGCATAGCAAAATTAATTTAAAATGGGTGGCGAAAGCCAAACACACTCTGGCTAGGTTTATAAATGCCCTAGGACAGATAGCCTAGTATGAACCTATGAACCTAACCTATGAACCTATAACTTGAGCACTAATCCAGGCATACTTTAAAGTATTCAATTGTATTTATTACTGCTTGGTGGTAACTTGATTAAAGTGTAGCTATCATTCTAAGTCTTTTGGATTAAGCACTTGGGCTTTAGACCAGTTATTTTACATTAAGAAGGTTTGTGGCCTGCACTGTGGTGGCAGAACAGGTAGCTTACATCCTTCTAAGTTGTGAACTGCTGATTGAGGGCTCAGTGTCTGTTATTCTAAAAGTGTATTAGTTCTGGTTTATACACTTGGGCTTCAGACCAGTTATTTTACATTAAGAAGGTTTGTGGTCTGCACTCTTGTGGGAAGAGAGGCTGGACTCTGCCCTTCTGAGCTGGGAATTTCTGGTTAAAGGTTTATAGTGCCTGCATATTTGAACTGTTTCTTACTGAAATTGGTACACCTTGTTTGCTGTAGCATAGACTAGATCCAGGCCTGCTGAATCTAGCTTTGTTTGTATGCTTGTTGTTTGTTTGCTTGTTATTTCCCTGAAACGCTAATTCCACCTAAAACACGGCTTTTCAGCGCTTCTGTGGATCCCTAGTGATATCTGCATTGCTTACTGTACTTATTTCCTTGTTTCACTTGAAAGAAAGTTACTGTTTGTCATTTTGCATTTAAGTTACCTGTAACACATTGCATTTAAGTTACCTGGCACTTGCTCACTAAGTCAGCACTAAAAATTAAAAGCACTACACCCTCACAAACTCCCCTTAAGTACCTTGTTCCCCATTGGCCCTTTTTTCAATTATAAAGGAATTCCCAATACTATTCTAGCATGTCCAAATGTCAGTTGTCAATCTCCTCTCCGGTCCAGCTGGTGAATCTGGGAATCTTGAGGCAATGTTACAACTGCCTCATGTACACAGACAACCCTCTCCTCCTCCCAACAAATTCCAACACATGTGAGAGATGCAACCATATAGCCAAACTGGAGGCTAAGCTCTCTCAACTCAGTACTGGCGTAACCAGTCAGGAGGAGAAGGAAACCACACTCACTACAATTCCAGTCTCACATAGACCTACCATGACAGCAAACCAAACACATAAACACACAAAAACATACTCGGAGGCTCTAAATAAAAATCTGCCTAAGCAGCAGAGACCTCCAAAGCAGACACCCAAGCAACCGCTACCCCAAAACAAAACACGTGCAACACATAGCTCACAAAGCCAGTGTGCTGAACAGTCACTGCCCTTAAGGCTAAACAACACACTTGATACACTTGTAATAGGTGACTCTATCGTCAAGCACACTGACGTCCCGCACACCAGGCTGAACAAGGAGAAGGTCACAGTGAGCTGCCTGTCGGGCGCTAGGATCCGACACATAACACAAGCACTCAGGTCACTCCAAGGCAAGTACAAATATGACTCAGTCATTGTCCATGCTGATGTGAATGACCTGAGACGTACCTCCCTGGACTACATGAAAAGAGACATAGAGGAGCTCTCTGAGCATGTAGCCCAGGCCAGTATGACCCTGACCTTGAGTAGCATCTTACCCTCACCAAGAATGATGCCACAATATGAAGACAAGATGATCAATTTCAACAATTGGCTTAAGTATTGGTGTCATTCAAAGGGGATACAATGCCTGTCAGCCTGGGATGACATGCTCGACAAGCCACGATGCTTCGCTAGGGATGGCTTGCACCTGTCACCCCTAGGCTTTCGGATATTGGCAAAGGCTCTTGCTTCCCCCATAGTGCCTTTTTTAGGCAAGGCTCAAAAGACAAACCCACCTCCTTAGGTATTACAAGGGATAAGAAACTAAGAGTAATGCTACTCAATGCCAGAAGTCTAAACCTCAAGATGCATGCACTCGAAACTCTCCTTAGCATGGAGAACATTGATATCTGTGCAGTAACAGAAACCTGGTTCAAGGCTCCCGAGAGCACCCCAGCACTACCAGGTTATACCTCATACCATGCTTTTCGGCCCCAAAACTTGGACCGAACCACAAAAGGAGGGGGAGTATCAATATTCGTCAAAGATACCCACACCTCCAGGTTGGTGACACAGCACGAAGCATCAGAGACTATCCATGTGCAACTAACAGTGGGTAAAACTGCCTTCCAGTTTATAGCCTGCTACAGACCACCCTCCCAAATCCAGGAACCCCACTCGGCCTTACTGAGAACACTGGAAAATATGAAGGTCTCTCCAAACACCATTATATTGGGTGACTTCAACTACCCAAACATAGACTGGGAGCATTACTCTAGCTACAACACCCTAGCCCAAAGGTTCCTAGAATTTATAAACTCAAATGCTACGTAACAACTTGTTACCACTCCCACAAGAGGGGAAAACATACTGGACCTGATCATCACCAACATGGGGACTCTATGCTCCAGACCAGAAGTGTATCCCTCACTGGTAAGATCAGACCATAAACTAATTTCACTGGATATTCACATCCCGACCCCACCCCCTGCCCAGAAAACCAGAGTGAAAAACTTCTCTAAAGCAAATTTCACACTCCTCAAAACTGAGGTGGAATCCTTCAAAGACCCCGGGCCTGTGGAAAATATGGCCCAGACTGCAGAATCCTTTATAAATGCATTCTATGAACACCTTAAGGAATGCATGGATCATGCAATCCCAAATAAAACCAAGACCCAATCCTCCAAAGGCAGACATCCTGTCTGGTGTACCCCAGCCATATACAAACTATACAATAGAAGGAGAAAACTACTACATGATAGAGCAAAATCCCAAAAAGGGAAGGCATCTCTGATCAGTATTAGCAAAAAAACTACGGGCACTCATAAAATCGTCTAAGGCCAGCTTCAAGAGAAAAATTACACAGGGCACTAAGGATAATCCCAAGGCTTTCATTAGTTATGTTAGGAACCTGGGTGGGAATTCCCAGATATGCTCAGATTTAGTCCAAAATGACCAAAAATACACCGAACCCACAGACATTGCCAACATCCTAGCTGACAGGTTCAGTGCAAACTTCTCCCCCCCTCCCCACCAAAAGGGCAAATATCTACCCCAGCAGAGTGCTGCCCCCCTGACATCTCAGATGCTCAGGTAAGAGCCGCCCTCTCCAAAGCAAAAAATACAGCATCAATGGGACCAGACAGTGTCCTGGGCTGCGTCCTACATGAACTCCAAGAAGAGCTAAACCCAAACATAAAACTACTGTTCAATCTCAGCTTTACTACAGGATATGTACCCAAAAAGTGGCGTACAGCAACAGTGGTCCCTCTCCACAAAGGTGGTGCCTCAACGGATCCTGGAAACTATCGCCCCATAAGCCTGACTAGCTTGGTCTGCAAAGCTATGGAAAGGATCATCATGGACCTCATAAATAAAGATATTGGGGACCTACAGACACTGGATCCTACCGAGTTTGGCTTTGTTAAGGGCAGATCCTGCCTCTTAAACCTGGTTGATTTCTTTGAAACAGTCACCAAGGCCATTGACGAGGGGAAGGTGGTCCACACAGCCTACCTGGACCTCGCAAAAGCCTTCGATACAATACCCCACTCGGGCATTATAGATAAGCTCACCAGCTTAAATATAAACCCCTATGTCACTAGATGGGTTGCAAACTGGCTCAAGGACAGAACCCACATGGTTAGAATTGCTGGAGCCATGTCAGACTCCAAACCAGTTACAAGTGGCATCCCACAAGGCTCAGTCCTGGGACCTCTCTTGTTCGGTATATATTTCTCAGAGGTACAGGCCAACACGGAAGGACTGTGGCTGACCAAGTTCACAGATGACTGCAAACTGGGCACCATAATTGACTCTTCAGCTGACACAAGCATCCTCCAAAAGGGCCTCATAGAAACAGACAACTGGTGCCAGAGCCATGGCCTCAAGCTAAACGCCAAAAAGGTTATAGTCATCCCCTTTGGCAAAAACAAAGTGCCCACAAATTACCACATAGGTGGTAATCCATTAAGTACAGAAGAAGTAATTAGGGACCTGGGAACCCAAGTTTATAGCAATCTCTCATTTGACAACCACGTGGCCAAAGTGGTTAGAAAAACATTTTATATAGCCCACCTAATCATGAAGGGATTCACATCTAGATCAGGGGAGGTCATTGTGCCTCTTTACTCATCCCTCATCAGGCCCATAATTGAGTACAATGCCCCTTTTGGGATGTACCTTACCAGACACCTGCAGCAACTGGAAAGACCCCAAAAGTACCTCACCAAGAGGATCAAAGGGCTCAAATAGATGCCATATGCCACCCGGTTAAAGAAACTCCAGCTCTACTCAGTGGCATACCGCCTGCTCAGAGGCGATCTGTGCCTGATGTATAAAGCCTTGTCCAACCCAGAATTAATGGACATGCTGCACCTCAGAAAGTCCAAATCCCATTGAGCTACGTGCTCGAGAGACTTGAACCTCAGCACTGAAATAAATAGGACATGCTGGAGGGACAGATTCATAACCCAGAGGCTCCCTTCACTCTGGAATAAAATCCCAGTCCAGGTTAGGCAGAGTCCCTCATTGACTCTCTTCAAGAGGAATCTTGATGAGTAGATGGGAGATCGTAGGTTTACCCCGGGTATCACTTCTGTGTTACTGTTAGACAGAGGCACAGTATACTAACCTCGAAAAAAAGGGCATAGCAAAATTAACTTAAAATGGGTGGCGAAAGCCAAATACACTCTGGCTAGGCTTATAAATGCCCTAGGGCAGATAGCCTAGTATGAACCTATGAACCTATGGTAACTAGGTGACTATGAATGTACAGCATGAATACCGGTGGTTGTATTACCTGAATCTAGGCCTATTACTCAGATATTATTCAAAAGCTGCCAGAAAAGTTGGTTAACTCAGTATTGTATTTAAAGGACTTAAATCACCTCACCTATTAAAAGTAACAAGCCCCAAGTGGATCACTTCTTCCTAACAAATCTTGATCTTTTACAAGACAGAATAAAACCCTTCACTGCAAAGAACTCAGAACCTTTCATCGATGGAATTCAAAATACTAACGTAGTGCAAAAACTGTTTCTGTTACAGTGCCATATGTATCTGCAACTTTTACTTTTAAATTATTTTTACTAAATATTTATTTCCTTTGGTATGGTCCTACTGAAAAATAGGACAGGTAATAATGCTATCACTACCTCATACTTCTGCAGCAATTTGAATGAGTTTACACACTGCTGTCTCTGGAGCTTGTTTCAAAGCTTCTGAAGCTGTCATCTTAAACACAATAATCCTTAGAGGCACCACTACATATACATTTTTTTCTTAATAAAAAACACCACCATTCCATTACTCAAGATTTATATCTCACATTACAATCACCAGTTTGTGAGATGACCAGAGAAATGCTTGGAGGCAAAGGAAAATTAGGGAAGAATGACAGCTATGCACACTGACACAACACAAAGTGGCAGGAAGGGTTACCACTGACTACACAGAGTAATGTATACATGGTTCTCAAAGTTCAATCACTGTTACTAGGGTTCTGTCCACATATTAAAAGATCTGAGTTGCTCTCAAGAACCAGAATAAGAGCTGCGAACAGTGCAGGAAGGAACTTTACACCCCACAGCCCTAGATAGGCCAGTGCAGTTCTGCAATTCAATGAAATATAGCCTGAGCTGCACAAGTGCCCTTAGGCAGACAGTGCAAAGAGTTTGGAGACCATACCTGACATTCCTGTTCTGGAGAGGGTCCCATTCTGTAAAAAGCATCCGCCCCCTTACTGGTCCCCCATCCAACATGAACAAGACAAATACTGTCAGTGTGTAGGTTCCCTCCTCCTCCTCTCATGCCCCCACTTCCTCCGGTCAGATGCAATGCTGCACTTCCAGCTGAAGCTCCAGCAGGGAGACTGTTGCTGCTGCTGCTGTCGGTTTCTTCAGCTTGAAACCTTTTACAGAGTTCGTCATACACATAGCTTCTTCCAATCAGTGTAGTGAGAGGAGAATGCTAGAAAGAAGTTATGAAGTCTGTCTGAGATTCAGCTCAGTGGGACAAATTTCTTTTTATTTTCTTTTTTTTTTCCTGCATGGCAGGGTAGCTGGAGGGAAACAAACCATTTCCATTGTTAAGACATATAAAAAATGTATAACTAACATTTTATCTTAAAGAGATAGCATTCAAATCTTAGGTAATGTTTCATCTTCTGTATGCTGTTTGAAAAGTGCTGTGCAATGTTTTCACATTGTAGTGATGAGATTGCACTGTATATCTATTTTTCTATAGCCTGGCAGCAATTATGCTTTTAAAATGAAATATGTAACAAAGCTTTTTCTGCTGTCTCACTAATGAAACAGCGAAAATGTTTTACTTAAAGACTAACATGTTCTCCCTCTCTCATTATTTTTTATTTTTTAAGTAAAATATTGTCCTTCTGTCATTAACAAGACAGAACCACAGAGATACAGAGTCACAAAATCATCAATAGAAAGCATTCTAAAAACTGAATGAGCTGGATTTGAACTCTGTGTTATCTAGCCTCTGACCATGAGCTGAATGCTCTTACACCTGCTGCCACAGTAATTGTCATAAAAGTTATGACACAGCATTTCCAATATAAACTACAGCATGAACAGCATCATCTCTCAGCTATTTCTCATATAACATATATTCATAACTACTTCTAAAGTTTAAGATGTCTTCATTAAGTGTGAATTTTTCATGCACAAACACTTTGCCTTCATTCGTGCAAATCAGTTTCTGTGTGATGCACTATGTAAAGAGGTTTCTGGCATGTATTACTGTACATATTGTCTAGTTATTCTCCATTGCATCATAAGGCATTTAAAAACACAACAAAAGGGACGGGACTTGTTATTCACTAAACACGTATTTACTCAGACTCATGTGTAATGTTTGTTTGTGTCTTTCAGCTTTTCCTGGTTAGGGGTCGCCACAGCGGAACGCCGGTCCACTAATGATTGGCAGTTGATTTTTATGTACCGGCTTGCCAGGCCTGATGCACAGCCTTCAAAGAAGGTACGCCCATTCACGCATGTCTCCACGCAGAAGATGCTCTAGCTGAGAATCAAACCGGACAGCGTCTTACTGTGAGGCGACAAAGCTACCGCAGCACCACCACCGCGGGTCTACTCAGACTCATGTGTAATGGACTTGAAAATATCTCAGTAATAGTGCTAATGTCAACTACAATACTGAAATAAAGAGCACAACTACATTTTTATAATTGTCACAGCTTTATACTGACACAAGACATTGAGACCGTCTGATAAATGTATTACTGTCGATATAAATTCATCAGAATATGAACACTCATACATCAACAGTTGCATTTGTGGTGTGTGTGTGTGTGTGTGTGTGTGTGTGTGTGTGTGTGTGTGTGTGTGTGTGTGTGTGTGTGTGTGTGTGTGTGTGTGTGTGTGTGTGTGTGTGTGTGTGTGTGTGTGTGTGTGTGTGTGTGTGTGTGTGAGAGAGAGAGAGAGAGAGAGAGTTATATGCACAACATATTGAGAAACAGGTACATGTATGTCTCAGTTCTGCAACATGTATTCATAACAGCGTATTGCATATAGGTTAAGAACCTGTCTTTTAAAGTATTTTTGCACATTGCAAGCACAAAAGCAAATCCCAAGTCCACACTTTACACACAACTTTCATAACAGTATATGTTATCTGCAACATAATGACGATGTCATCCTCTATAAAGACTACTATGACATTAAAAAATCAGACTTCTTTGATGGTGCAAATGTTAAGTACTGTGTTCTGCAGCTGGAATAAATAGGTAGCAGTTCAAATTTCACAAAAGACAACTTATGTGTGTGCCTGTATGTGTAACTGTATATGTGCATAGTCAGAAGAGCATGAGTCTGTGTCCTAATGCCATCACTCAAGTCACATGGAGAACAAAGGTTTACAGTCGTACATGACTACACAGCAATTTCATACAGCCCTTCCAACATCTTCTTCTCAACATACACTGATGATGTCATCTCCTATAAAATGTTCTGTGACAGTTGTTAAATGAAAAAATACTGTAATAAAAAGATCAATACACAGGAGGTTCAGGTTCAGGTTCTTTACTAGTGTACATCAGGAGGCAAAAAACGTACAAGTACAGAATTTTGTCTGAATGAAACAGGAAGAACACAACTTTTATAGTATTTCTTACTAGTATTAACCCACCAGGCTGACGTAGTCAGTCACAAGGGGTTTTACATCACTTTAGCTTACAATATTCTATTAATCTAAAATGCTGATACTACATTTTGCTTAAAAACTTTTTCTGGTAAACAACGTGGCCTTGCTAGCCACCTGGTTAGTTACAATACCCTTTTACAAAAGTTTCCACTCAAGGTTCTAAATTAATTCAAACATAATAGTAGATACAGTTCTCAATACATTTCTCTTGTTACATGTTATCACTTCCTCCTTGCAGCCGGTGCGTTATCTAGCAACATATACAAGGTTGATTGCTCAAGCGTAAAAGAGCAGAAGATTCTCATTATTTCACACATTTAATTTCCTGACCCAGCAGATAATCACTTGTGGGAAGCATAAACATTAATTCTTGCTGAGCTAGCAGCTGCTGGGGTCAGAGGCCAACTTGCAAAAGGCATACTGCAGTTTCCAAAAGCTTCTTGCAGTTTCATATGAATTCATTTTTCTTGTCATAACATTAATAGAATAAAATGCATTATATCTTTCTTATTTCTTAATAAGCACTAAACATATACATTAATACATATTTTTCTAACATTTTCCCCCCTGTTAATAGTTTTTATTCTATTCTCAGAAGTTTAAACGATTTTTATTTCTTCTCATAACCTCTTCCACTTGGGACTTGCAGTTAAGAGAGTCATTCAGTTTAGACTTCAAGGAGAATTTCATTTGGAACCAATTCCTCAAGTTCAATGTCTCGATACAAGGTTTCAGAGACAGACATATCTATAAAATTTTTAATTAATCTTTTCATGCAGGGGATTCCACAACAAACACATAGGAGTAAACCCACACAAATGGCAATCAGAATATTCATTAGGATGGTACCCCACCCCCCAAACAGATTCTGGAAAAAATCTGTCAGAGGGTTTGGGCCTGGTTTGGTCATGGCCGACACTTGCTGAATCACCTCCAGGTGGTCATTGATTTCATGTCTATTATCTGGTATGTACGCACAGCATTCTTCTTTGATAAGCACGCACGTACCACCTCTCGCCGCTAGGGTGAAGTCAAGAGCCATCCGATTTTGCAACACAACAGTTCTCATGGCATTTAGTTCATCAGTCACTAATTCAAGAGCAGAAAAAGTTGCATTACTCATTACTTCGAGAAGTTTCTACAGTTTTCTCAGCTCCCAAATCGATTTGACTGCACCATACGCTGGGAGTATACCTGCCCAAGATATAACACTGTCACTCAAGTCCATATGAGTCAATTTGTCTTTGTCCTTCATGGAATTATGGTCTTTACAACCTGCTTCAACTCGCCCTACTGGATTCACAGGTTTCTCGATTGGATCTTTGTTTTTTTTGGAAACATCTCTCACGTTCCATATTTTACCCAGAGGTAATTCCGCAGTGTGTCGTATGGCCGGCACCAGGTAGCCCAAAAAACATCTGCCGGACCAATTCTCAGGTAGCCATTTGTATGCCTTTTTCCCCCACACAAAATAACAGTTTTCAACTTTAGTGCTAATACACCCTAACCCTGCATGAAACATTTTCTTATCTATGATTGACAATTGTTTAATCAAAACAGGATTTCTTTGTACTTCATTCAATGTCGTTTTCATTGAGTTCAAATATGAATCAAAGTTAGTATTGCAAACAGTACCCCCTCTTTTATTCTTAATATAACATTTATAAGATATTGTTATGTTACAGTTACTCCAGCCCACCTGGAGAGTATCATTCCTGAAAAAACACACAATCCCTTTTTGTGTAACAGGTAAATACAATGCTATTTTATCCTGTGATCTCACAGTTCCTGTGTCAAAAAGCAAATTCTCCCAAGTCTCATTGATCCCTACAGGAACAGCGGACATTAGTAGTCCTCCATATGCTGTTGGTATAGCTGTACAAACCCAGCAGTTTGAAATGTTCATAGTCTCAGCATATACACGTTTAATTGCTAGGTATGTGTTAAAGTTTGGATGCCAGTCTATGGATGTCTCATCACGTTTATCCAGTTTTACTTGTGTGGTTGTGAAATGAAAAAACCACAACAAAAAGAAAATCGTCAAAAGTACAGTCAACAAGTGTACGCTCAATAATATGATTATGCAACATTTTTGAGGTTGGTCTGCATTCTTATCTTTGGCCATTTTGTTCTTGTTGCGTAACAGTGACAATGTTTTTATCAAGTGTTTATCACTGTTTTTACAGTGTGTCAAATGGATCCAAGATGACCTTTCGGCTATTTTGACTGCAGTAGGCGTGGCCAGCAGTACCTGGTATGGTCCTTCCCACTTTGGGCTTGCCCAATTCTTCCTCTTTGTTACCTTCACCCAGATCCAGGACCCCGGGGCTAGAATCGCTTCCAATGGTCTGGTCTGTTCTTTATCTGTAAAAGAGTTAAACTGCAAAAGAGATTTATTTGTTAACAGTTTCCTCATATAACTAGCTAGTGAACTATCAGCCTCCTGGTCTGCAGGCATGAGAGCTTTCCACTGAGGTACATAATATGCCCTCCCAAAAACCATTTCAAAAGGAGTTAAACCCTTTACATTTGGAACTGTTCGCATACTCAGCAGCGCCAGAGGCAGATAGTGCACCCAGTTCTTTTGGGTTTCATTGACTAACTTTCTAAGTTTGTTCTTGAGGACTCCATTGTGCCTCTCCACCAGTCCTGCAGACTGAGGGTGATAAGCACAATGGTTCTTAAGGGAAATCCCAAAGAAGCGTCCCAATTGCTGTATGGTCTGATTCACAAAATGTGTACCATTGTCACTATAGATCCTTTCTGGTATACCAAATCTAGGGATAATCTCCTTTATGAGAGCTTTTGCCACTGTTGTTGCATCCGGATTCTTGGTCGGAAAAGATTCCACCCATCTAGAAAACATATCTACAATGACAAGGCAGTACTTTTTGTTATTGCATCTGTTCAGTTCTATAAAATCCATACAAATAGTATGGAACGGATATGGCGGCATAGGAAAAACTTCCTTGTTTAGGTTTTAATGCCCCTTGTGCATGATGTTTATTACAAATATGACATGCTGCACAAAATTTTTTTGTGTAATTTGTGAATCCATATGTTTGGAATATTCAGTTTACTAACTGTACCATCCCCCCTGTTGAGACATGGCACTGCCCATGGCTCAACAAAGCTGCATATCTAAACAAATTAGACGGCAAAATTGTTTTTTTCTCTTTGGAGATGTACAGCCCATTTTCAAGGATTGCTCCTCGTTTTTCCCATTTTTGTTTCTCTGCTTTTGTAGTAAGTGTCTGCATCGTTTTTAACATTTTTAAATCTAAAATTTCAGAGGGTTGTAATTCCTCGTCTAAAAGTAAAGTTTCTGAGTCTGAAGCTGCTTGCTTCGCAGTGCGTCAGCTCTCGCATTACCTTTTGAAATTCTGTCCTGCTGTTTCATATGAGCTACGCATTTGCAAATAGCTACTTTAGTAGGTAACTGAATAGATTCTAACAATTCTAAAATAAATTGCGCATGATTAATTGGTTTACCACTAGATGTTATCATCCCTCTATTTTTCCACTGCTGTGCAAAAACATGTACAATAGAAAAAGCATACTGACTGTCAGTATATATGTTTACACATTTGTCTTTTGCTAAGGTACAAGCTCGTGTTAAGGCAATCAATTCTGCTGCTTGTGCAGACAAGTTATGTGGTAAGGATTGGGCTTCTAAGGTTTCAGTGTCTGTAACTATTGCATACCCCACTAGATTTTTCCCTGTAGGGCCCCTTTTGCATAAGCCATCTACGTAATATGTCACCTCAGCCTTATCCAAGGGAATATCTGTGAGATCTTGTCTGGGTAAGGTTTTCTGCTCAATTTCCTGCAGGCAACTATGTGGTGTGCCATCCGCAGGAGTTGGGAGCAAAGTTGATGGATTTAATGTCGTGCATCGTTCAATTGTCATATGAGGTTGGCTCAACAGTATAGTCATACAGGAAAGGTGTCTAGCAGGAGAAAGATAAGCTACCTTTTCTTGCAGTAAAATTATCGCAACCGCATGAGGCACTTTCAATGTGAGAGGGTGGAATAACACCACTGAGGCTGAAGCCTGTACTGCCATTGCAGCTGCAACCACTGCTTGCACACAGTGGGGCAAGGATCGCGCCACTGGGTCTAACTGTGATGAATAGTAAGCTATGGGGCGTTGCTTATCTCCAT
Organism: Protopterus annectens; assembly: GCF_019279795.1. NCBI lineage: Eukaryota > Metazoa > Chordata > Ceratodontiformes > Protopteridae > Protopterus > Protopterus annectens. The sequence continues at coordinate 1,181,817,413 of NC_056733.1, read as the reverse complement.
GTTGTTGTGTCAACACTGATGTCATATATCCTTGCTTATAGTCTACAGTTTGAAAGAAACGTTTATGATAGTTTGGTAGTCCTAAGACTAATGAAGAAGCTATCAATTGCTTCAATCTGCAGAAAGCTATTTCTGCTTCGGGTGTCCATTGTAATAAATCCTGTGCTGCCATCGGCTTTTTGTATATGAGGTCGGTCAGTGGAGCAGATTCCAAAGCATAGTTTGGTATCCATCTCCGGCAGAAGTTAGTTTTCCCAGGAAGGACATAATTTCCTTCTTGGTCGCTGGTTTGGGTGCTTGTAAAATCGCTTTTTTTCTATCTTCATCTAGTATTCTACCTTCTTAGGATATTACATATCCTAGGTATCTAACTTGTTTTCTCCAAAGCTGTAGTTTGCTTTTGTTTACTTTGTGTCCCTGTGTTGCTAAGAATTGTAACAGTGCTATGGTATCATCCCTGCATTGCTGCTGGGTGGGGGCTGCTAGCAAGAGGTCGTCTACATAAAGTAGAATTTGACTACCCCCCGGTGGGGTGAATCCTGCCAAATTACTAGCCATTTCTTGTGCGAATATTTTTCGACTCTCACAATATCCCTGTGGTAGTCGAGTATAGGTATACCTTTTCGCCTGAAATGTAAATGCAAACCAATATTGACTATCAGGATGTATAGATATTGAAAAGAAGGCATTGTTGATATCTACCACAGAGAAATATGTCAGGTGAGGTTTCAAATCATTTAACAAAGTGTGTGGATCTGGCACCGTAGGTGCTCTAGGTATTACTGCATTATTTACAGCTTGTAAGTCTTGAACCATATGCCATTCCCCGTTTGCCTTTTTAACAGGAAATAGGGGTGTAATACATGGTGAATCAGGAGATTCTACCAGTACTCCTTCTCTAAGTAATGCTGCTATTATGGGTTTGATTCCTATCTCTGCATCCTTTCTCAAAGGATATTGTCTCTTCTGTGGTCTGAATGCTGACTTTGGTGTAATAGTAACTGGTCCTGCTGTTCGAATAAGTCCTACATCTGACTTGCCCGTTGACCAAAGAATCTTTGGTATGTTACATAAGGCTTTCTCCTCTTCTTCTAATAAGAATGCTAATCAGCTGTCCTCACTAGACTACAAGTGTACAGCTGGGTGTGCCTATGTTAGCCAATTCAGTTTTTGTTTCTGTATTCCCTGCTCTGATAATTCTAAATCAGTTTGCTTCTCCCATCTCATTACATTTTCTCCTAGGTCTGCCCATTTTACATTTTTGTTCTTAGTTAAACTGACATGTGGTAATCGATTAGATTTGTATAGTGCAAGGAATTCTTGAGGTAATGAACAGCTAACAACACTATTTCCCTCAGTATCCCAGTACAGATTACGTAACACTAATCTGTTTGCACGATTTCTGAACAATTCTTGCTCATATTCCTTATCAGGTCCTGGTGTGCTACAGTAATACAGAGTGCAATGCAACAAATGCTGTCTGTCAGTGTCAAGGGAGGGGGATTTACTGACGGCTACGTTCATCAGTTCCTCGGTCACTGCCCCTGGACCAGTCGTAACCAAGTTCTGGCTGTACCAGTAAAAAGTTTCACCCTCCGGTCGCACCACAAAAGTATCCATTTGTCGCTGTGCGTCCATACCCTGCATAGTCAGAACTACTGCTATGCCAAATATCTGCATAAGGTCCCTACCTAATAGGTTCACTGGACATTTTGCAGAAACAACAATTTTACTCCTATGAGTCATCCATGAAACAGGGTCAGTTATTGCTATATCATGGGAAAGTGGTTCCCGGTATAGCTGTCCATTTGCAGTTTTCACTAATATATAATCAGGTGATTTTGAATGTTCTGGAGGGATGTATCAGAGTCCGTGACGCTCCTGAATCACACAGGAATTTAACTTCCTTCCCCTCCACCAGAAGTGTAACTTCCGGTTTTGTGTCTGCTAGGTAGAGCTCTAGGCTCAATAATGCTAAATCTAAAATCTCATTTTCTTCATCTTCCATGTCTACTTGCACTTCCTCTACTCCTTCTATCACATTTACATTTGTTCTTTCTTTATTGCCTTTTCCGAATGATTTCTGACTCTCATATGGTGTATCTTCACCATCATATAGTCAGTCCTCATCTCCCTTATCCTCTGTGATTACCTTCTTATTTTGTTTGCAATCCCTAGCTAGATGTCCTTTCTTTCCGCACTTAAAGCATTCACTTCTCTTTTTCCTTTCTTCAAAGTCCTCTGACCATTTGTCAGACTGTTTATTTTCCTGTGCATTTTTCTTACCCTTTTTACCTGACTGTAATACATAAACTTCAGCTCCGTCTTCAGCAGTGAAGACTTGCGCTTTATTTTTCTTTTTCTATTAAAATGTCTTTCAGCATGTCTAGCATATTCAAGTAAGTCTTGTAACCTAGTTGTTCGATGATCTATCATATGCTTCGTAATGAAGCTACTAATAGGTGCAATGCAACCTTTTAAAAATGCATTTTTCAATTGTTGTTCATACAGGGAATCATTCGTTTGATTTTCGGGAACTGTCATACCGCTATGGTTATTAAAACATTCTAATAATCTGGCATAGTACCCATCTACTGTTTCATTTTCTTGCTGTATGCATTGGTTAATACAAGTCCAATCTGCTCTAGGTTTCCACTTCTCAGAGATTTGGTCTGTAAGGCCTTTTACTCTATTGTCTAGTTCTGCGTCACTATGTGGGAGTGGCTTAAATTCTGCATTACGAGGATTCCAGGTGCCACTAACCATGTGCCAATCTGGACCTACAATTTGTCTAACTACTTTTTCTACTTCTTCCCCATTTAAGTGGTAAGTTAACCTCATGCCTTGTAAATCTTCTAGGAATTTTGTAAAATTAACTTTTGGATGGGGAATTTCCTCAGTAGCCTTCCGGATATCCTCCGGTGTCCACGGCCTATATACCAAGAGGGTTGGGTCCTGTCCAACTTGTCCTGCCTGAGGATTTGGTACCTCTATAAGTGGACATATTTCTTCCTCACTCTCAGCTTGTAAATTTCTCTCAATTTGATACGATTCTATGTCCCCCTGGGTTTTACATGTTCGGGACCTAGTCTCAATGGGATCTCTAACAAATGATTTCGGTCTCACTGAGACATCAGGATACCGCGGAGGTGGACCAGCTTGCCCACCCGCTTCATATCCTGAAAAAGGGAGTGGGGGGTGGGAGGAGGAGCCATTGCTACTACTATATTATTATATTCTTTGTCTAAAAACAATGCCTTTGAATTATTACTCTTTTGTTCCCTACGGTTTGCTTCCTCAATCCACCTGTGTGCCTGAGGAATGCCTAATTGCCGTTGTTTTTTTGCCTGACCTTTTGTATCACTTTTAAGCTGTTTAAGAAGTTTAACAAGCTAAGATTTGTCTAATTTCCCATCAAATTCATATTTGTTAACCCATTTTGCATAATATCTAACATTATCTGCATGTTGTTGTTGCATATATTTTGCGTCTTCGGTTAGGGGCGGGTCTCGCAATGTTTTAGTGCACTGATTTCCCATGTTAATAAATGTTACATAACCCTTTTACCACGTGGTACCACAACTTCAGTTCCTTTCACAGTTTATCTAGAATAACTGTCTACCTTATTCGGTTACCCTGATCTATGACCAAATAAACAGTAACTTTTCTTGTCCCTGATCTGTATGACAAATCTGACAAAAAAAACAATATTTACTGTAACCTAGTCCCTGATCTAAAACAGAAAAAAGGCAAAAAGTCTCCCTACATGAGCCTCCGGTATTGAGCAGTCACAGTTCGAAGTGGAGATCTGCTCTTCAGCCACAGATCAGAAAGTGGCCAGCCTCTTTAAACGACAATTCAGTCGGAGGTCTTTTCACTCAAGAAGAACCATTTCGGTATCTTCTCCTGCATGCAGTCTTCGACCACAGCTACGCTCTGATCCGCAGCTTTTGAGGGATTCCTCTGTCTGAAGGACCAATCTGTTAAATGAAAAAATACTGTAATAAAAAGATCAATACACAGGAGGTTCAGGTTCAGGTTCTTTACTAGTGTACACCAGGAGGCAAAAAACATACAAGTACAGAATTTTGTCTGAATGAAACAGGAAGAACACAACTTTTATAGTATTTCTTACTAGTATTAACCCACCAGGCTGACGTAGTCAGTCACAAGGGGTTTTACATCACTTTAGCTTACAATATTCTAGTCATCTAAAATGCTGATACTACATTTTGCTTAAAAACTTTTTCTGGTAAACAACGTGGCCTTGCTAGCCACCTGATTAGTTACAATACCCTTTTACAAAAGCTTCCACTCAAGGTTCTAAATTAATTCGAACATAATAGTAGATACAGTTCTCAATACATTTCTCTTGCTACATGTTATCACTTCCTCTTTGCAGCCGGTGCATTATCTAGCAACATATACAAGGTCGATTGCTCAAGCGTAAAAGAGCAGAAGATTCTCATTATTTCACACATTTAATTTCCTGACCCAGCAGATAATCACTTGTGAGAAGCATAAACATTAATTCTTGCTGAGCTAGCAGCTGCTGGGGTCAGAGGCCAACTTGCAAAAGGCACACTGCAGTTTCCAAAAGCTTCTTGCAGTTTCATATAAATTCATTTTTCTTGTCATAACATTACTAGAATAAAATGCATTATATCTTTCTTATTTCTTAATAAGCACTAAACATATACATTAATACATATTTTTCAAGCAACAGTATCAAAGTGCACTAGTAATGTGGCACTTGCATTAAATACTGTGTTCTCTGGCTTGTGTAACTAATTAGGTAGGGGTTCTAATTTTACTACAGTCAACTTGTGTGTGCAGAGTCAGAAGAGCATGAGTTTGTGTTCTAATGGTGTCATGCAAGTCACATTGTGATAAAAATTGTACAGTTGTACATAACTACACAGCAATTTTGTACAGCCAATTCCAACAGACACTGATGATGTAAAGTGCTCTCTAGCAATATGAAAGTCTGACTTGTACCATGACACTAGCATTAAGTATTGTGCTCTATAGTTTAGAATAACTAGCTAAGTAGGTATTGTAATCTCACTGCAGTCGACATTTTTGTTTAGTTAGTTGTCATTCTGTATACTATTTTTAGAGCAGCATGTGAGACACTCCTACTAACACTTTCTTCTCATCAGACACTTATGCTGTCATCTGCTATATAATGTTGTTTGACAGCATGAAAGTCAGGCTTGTGCTGTATAAGTAGCATTAAATACTGTGTTCTACAGCTAGTGTAGATAGCTAGATAGGGGTTCTAATCTCCCTGCAGTCAACTTGTGTGAGACTGTGTTCAGTTAGCTGCCATTCTATATACCATTTTAGAGCAGCATATGACATAATCCTACTAACAACTTCTTCTCACCAGACTCTACTGACATCATCTGCTATAAAGTATTGTCTAACACTATGAAAGTCAGACTTTTGCATGGTGCTAGCGTTAAGTACAGTGTTTTCTAACTTAGCGTGATTAGGTAAGTAGAGGTTGTTATCTCACAGCAGTTTTGTATGTGTTTGTGTTCAGTTAGCTGTCATTCTGTATACCATTTAAGAGCAGTATTTGAGACATGCCTACTAATATTTTCTTCTCACCAGACGTTGTTGATGCCATCTGCTATAAAGTGTTTTTCCGACAGTATGACAGTCAGACTAATACTGTGGCACTAGCATTAAGTACTGTGTTCTGTAGTTCTGTAGATAGCTAGGTAGGGGTTCTAATCTCACTGCAATCAACTTGTGTATGTATATATTCATTCTAGTATCAGTCTGGAAACAAATTTAAAACAGCATGCAAGACTACAGCTATGTCTTGCACTCCAGCCCACTTATTATTATCAACATACACTTATGATGTGATCACCTCTAAAGTTCATTCTGACAGTATTGCATTCAAATATCTGTGTTGGCATGAGCATTAACTACTGTATTCCCTAGCTTGTGTAACTTGATAGTTTGTGGTGCTAATCTCACAGCAGACAAAGTGTGTGTGTGTGTATTCAAACAATACGTCACATCAGTATAGCTATTTTGCATGAACACATAAATGCAAGCATGTCTTAATTTCATGGCAGTATAACATTTTTGATGACATTGTAAGGGGGGCAGTGATCGTGTGGCAACGTCTTGAGGTCTGACATGTGCTTATAGAGTGTGCTCCATGCATTGTTTGGTATGTCAACAAATTATCACAGTGACAGCTTCTTTGCTCATTGACACATGTCTTGAGGTTTGACATGTGCTTATAAAGTGTGCTCAATGCATTGTTTGGTATGTCAACAAATTATCACAGTGACAGCTTCCTTACTCATTGACACTAGATTTCACACTGCTGTAGTTTCTCTGCACATGGATATAGTTGATTTATTGCCATCAGCATCATATACTGCTGTACCATTCATATAAAACACCAATTCTTGATTCAAATGTCAATTGAGTATGCTTCAGACAATTTACCCATTGCTAATAAATGTGGCAAGATGCATGCAATACAGAGCTGTGTGTAGGGAATCATAACAGTGTGTTGCTTGTACGTGTTGTTATCCTTATGGCAGATACCTGTGTCAGCCAGGGATGCTTTAGTCAAGTGTGTTACATTTGTCCCAGTGAGCTTGCACACATCTTGTTGCCCATACAGAACTATTCTTTGTTATGCATACTTATTAAGAATTGACAGTGCAGACTTCCCTTCAAGATGTTGTAAAAGGTGCATGTGTGATATGTTTTTCTGTGTTGAACATAGTAAATATGGACATCATTGGCAACATTGATGGCATGGGTTCAATTGTTGGATGTGTGGCTTGTGGTTTATGTGCCATGCCAACCTCTGAAATGGTCAGGATTGCACCTGAATTCATCTCCAGGTTTAACACTCTCTCACTTAACCCCTCCAAAGATAGTTTATTTTTGGAAAATGGGTGGCGAGTTCCCCATATAGAATACTGGCAATCATTATAGTTATATACATCTGTTCCTGCAAAACATTTTATTTATTTATTTTATTTCATTTTACATTTGTTAACCGGGCTCGTCTAACTGGATATATGTCCATTTTCAGTAGAGGCCCAGGGAGAAAAGCTCCAATAGTAGCACAAAGCATTTATAGAAAAACAGTCTTAACACTAAGCAAATGAAAGGACACAAAGAAGTAGACAGTAAGTAGTAATAACACAATGAAGAGCATTACACTAAGATATTGTCATACAGGATAAGACAAGTCATTTTACAATATGATACATGAGATAATTTACAGTAAATTAAAAAAATATATATTCACAAAGTAAGTTAATGTGGTTACAGAGGGAGTAAGCAGCATAGTTTTTGTAAAAAAGTGGGAATATATAGATAAACGTAGTAAAAGCAGAAGATTGATCAGGGTTGCTGCAGGGGTATAACCAATGTGTTTTGACGTGTCTTTGGAGCTTTTGTTTAAAGAGGGGTAGGGAAGGAAGTAAAAGTTAGTTCACTAGGTAGAAGTTCCAGTTTTTTCCCAGCAATGCTAGAGAACAGAATCCCCTGCCATTTGTTGGACTTGTTTATGCTAGCTGGAAGTTTGCTATAAGACAGTAGGGAATTTAAATTTTTGTTCATAGGTTCATAGGTTCATAGGTTCATACTAGGCTATCTGCCCAAGGGCATTTATAAGCCTAGCCCATAGTTATGTGGCTTGAATAAAACTATGCCTATCATTTTGCTGTGCCTCTGTCAAGCAGTGAAGTAATCCCTGGGGTATATCTGCAATCTCCCATCCATTGGTCAAGATTCCTCTTGAACAAGACCAGAGAGGTGCTCTGCCTCACATGTACCGGGATTTTGTTCCACAGCATAGGGAGTCTCTGGGTGATGAATCTGTCCCTCCAGCACGTTCTATTTATAACCGTGTCAAGGTTTAAGTCTCCGCCCTTGTGGTTCTGAGGGATCTAGATTTTTGAGGTGAAGCATATTCATCAAATCTGGGTTTGACATGGCCTTATATGTCAGGCACAGGTCACCTCTGAGCAAGCAGTATGAGACTGAATAGAGCTGGAGTTCTTTCAGTCGGGCAGCATAAGACATATTTTTGAGACCCTTTATCCTTTTGGTGAGGAACTTTTGGGGCCTTTCAAGCTGCAGCAGGTGTCTGGTCAGATACATTCCGAGCAGGGCATTGGCTCAATCATAGGTCTAATAAGTGATGAGTACAGGGGACGATGACCTCCCTTGATCTAGATGTGAATCCCTTCATGATCAGGTGGGTGATATAGAAGGTTTTCCTAACTACTTTAGCAACATGAGTGTCAAGCGAAGGCTACTGTCAACCTGGGTCCCCAGATCTCTGATGACTTTTTCTGTGCTCAGTGGATTGCCACCTATATGGTAGCTAGGGGTAGCCTTGTTTTTCCCAAAGGGTATGACTATGCATTTTTTGGCGTTTAACTTCAGCCATGGCTCTGGCACCAGTTATCCACTTCTCTGAGGCCCTTCTGGAGGATATCTGTGTCAGATGTGTTTTCGACTATAGGCAGTTTGCAGTCATCTGCAAACTTTGTCCCTCCTGTGTTTGCTTGTACTTCAGAAAAGTAGATGCCGAACAAGAGTGGACCCAGGACTGAGCCCTGTGGGACACCACTTGTGACAGGCTTTGAGTCTGACATGGCTCCAGCAACTCTGACCCTGTGGGTTCTGTCACTTAGCCAGTTTGCAACGCATCTTGTGATGTATGGGTTTACATTCAAGCTGGTGAGTTTTTCGATGATACCTGAGTGGGGTATTGTGTGAAGGCCTTTGCCAGGTCGAGGTAGGCTGTATGGACTGCCTTTCCTCATCAATGGCCTTGGTGACTGTCTCAAAAAGTCAACCAAGTTTAAGAGGCAGGATCTGCCTTTGACAAAGCCAAACTGAGTTGGATCCAAAGTCTGCAAGTTCCCTATGTCTTTATTTATGAGTTCCATTATGATCCTCTCCATGGCTTTGCAGATAAGGCTTGTCAAGCTAATGGGGCGGTAATTTCCAGGGTCTGTGGAGGCACGCTTATGAAGTGGGACCACAGTGGTGAGGCTAAGATTAAACAGCTGTCCTAACTGTGGGTTTAATTCCTCATTGAGTTCATGAAGCACACAGCCGGGGACACCATCCGTCCCATGGATGCTGTGTTTTTGCCTTAGTGAGGGCAGTTCTCACCTGGGCGTTGGAGATGTTTGGGGGCTACAATCCTCTGGAATAGATATCTCTCCTTTTGGGGGAGAAGTTTGCACTGAACCTGTCAGCCAGTATGTTGGCAATGTGTGTAGGTTCAGTAATTTTCACATCATTTTGAACTAATTCTGAGCATATCTGGGAGTTTCCTCCTAGGTTTCTAACATAGCTAAAGAAGGCCTTATGATTCTCTTTAGAGTCCTTTTTCTCTCAAAATTTGCTTTGGATGATTTTATGAGAGCTCTTAGTTTTTACTTATAATGATCAAAGGTGTCTTACCTTTCAAGGATTTTGCTCTATCTTGTAGTAGCTTCCTCCTTTTGTTGTAGAGCTTGTTTATGGCTGGGGTCCACCAGACTGTACAGAGAGTCTTAGTTTTGTTTGGGATTGCCTGATCCATGCAGTCCTGTAGGTGCTGGTAGAAGGCATTTGTAAGTGATTCAGCGGTTTGAGTAATGTTTACCACTGGCTCAGGGGCCTTAAAGGAGACCACACTAGTTTTTAGAAGTGTGAAATCGGCTTTTGAGAAGTTTTTCACTGTGGTCTTTTTGTTTCAGGTGGGGCGGGATGAGGACCTCCAGCGAGATTAGTTTATGATCTGATCTCACCAGTGAGGGGTATACTTCCGGTGTTGAACATTTTGATCCCATGTTCGTGATGATGAGATCAAGTATGTTTTCTCCTCTTGTGGGGATGGTGACTAGTTGTTCCATGGCATTTGAGTTTATGAACTCCAGGAATCTTTGGGTTAGAGTGTTCGGGCTTGAGTAGTGTTCCCAGTCTATATTAGGGTAGTTAAAGTCACCTAGTATGATGGTGTTTGGAGATACATTTATCCTCCAATGTTTTCAGGAAGGCCATGTGAGATTCCTGAGTTTGAGAGGGTGGCCTGTAACATGCTACAAATTGCAGAGCAGTCTTGCCTATGGTTAATTGCACCTGGATGGTCTCCGATGCATCATCGTTGCCACCAACCTTGAGGTGTGGGTGTCCTTTATGAATATGGACACCCCTCCTTTCTTGGTGTTGTCCGGATTTTGGGGCGGGCATGATATGAGGTGAAACCTGTTAGTGCTGGGGTGCTCTCAGGAGCCTTGAACCAGGTTTCTGTCACAGCACAGACATCGATGTTCTCCATATTGAGAAGGGCCTCGCATCTTGAGATTGAGACTTCTGGCATTGAGCAGCATTACCCTTAGTTTTTTTCCTTTTTGGTGTTCTAGGGTGGTAGGTTTAGAATTTGAGCCTTGCCTAAAAAAGGCACTATGGGGGTGGCAAGAGCCTTTGCCAATATCCGGAAGCCCGGTTAGGTTGGTATAATATCTTATGAGCGATGGTGAGTTGGGAAAATTGCAGCTGGTTTTGTAGTTCAAGCCAACCTAGCTGCTGTAGATTCTGACAGTGGTGGGTTCTAAAGGGATTCCCAGTGGCAAATCTGGCAATGTTATTGTAGGAATTAGCTAATTTGAGAAGATTATTTTTTTTAGGTTAGTATAGATGGGTGAGGTGTAAAGAAGAGTGGAGATTAAATGGGAGTGGGCGATAGTGGTTCTAGCTGTTGGAGTTAGGAAGGATTTGATTCTGTATAAAGAGCCCATTTTTCTGTTTACTGTTTTTATAGTGTTGTTTATATGGCTATCAAAATTGAGGTTATTGTCTATTGTAATTCCTAAAAGTTTGGTGGTAGAGTCGGGGGATATGAGGGTGCCGTTATTGGATATGACTGAGAAATCCATAGGGGAGGATTTACTGGTAGGTGTAAAGAGTAGGAGCTTAGTTTTTTTTGGCATTCAAGAGGAGGTAATGTTTCAAGAACCATGTCTCTACTGTATTAAATACATTTTGAGTCAGAGATTGCAGTTCTGCTGAGGATTTGTCTGAACAGATGAGCATAGAGTTGTCTGCATATTGTATACAGGTAGCTTGAGGAATTGCTACGTATAGGTCATTGATGAAAAGTGAGATAAAGAGAGGTCCTAGAATTGAGCCCTGAGGGACTGCAAGGGTGACTGACAGGTGGGTCGATAGATTGTTCTCCCAGAGCACTGCCTGTTGCCTATTGCTGATGTAGGACTTGAACCACTGAACAACCTGAGTGTCAAGAGAAAGGGATTTGAGATTATTTATAAGCAGGAGGTGGTTTACCATATAGAAAGCTTTCGAGAGATTGATGAAGAGTGCTGATGAGAGGATGTTTTTATTACGGTTTCTATTAATGGAGTCGGTGAACGATAAGAGGGCAGTAGTATTACTATGGAATGGCCTAAAGTCATGTTGGCAGTTAGCTAGTATGTTGTGTTGCATTAAATGGTCTAATAGCTGATGATGAATAAATTTTTTCATAATTTTTGCTAAGGGTGATAGAAGGGCTATAGGCCGGTAGTTAGAATATTCATTTGAGTTACCATTTTTGTGTAGGGGGATAATGTGGGAGATTGTCCAGATGTCTGGGATGGTTCCCTCATTAATGGTTCTGTTTATAAGGATTGATATAGGATAGATTGCTGCTTTGGCTGCTTTTTGCAGGCATTCAGATGGTAACTGGTCAGTAGAAGGAGTACAATGCTTAGGCTTTTGGATAAGTTTGTAGATGAAGGTGGAAGAGATGGGTTGTAGTTGGAATGCTGGGAGAGAAATAGGAATGGAGGTAGGAAGGCTTGAGTTATCTGGGGATAGCTGACTGGATAGAGATTGTATGGTCTCTGTGAAAAAGGTATTGAAGGCATTAGCAGTTTGATGGATGGGTATAATGATTAGCCCCTAGAGGGGTTGTTGTACTGGAGTGCCCTGGGGGAAGGAGTCTGTTGATACTTGCACAGAACTTTTGTGGATTATATTGGTGGGTTTGTTGTAGTTTACAATAGAAGTTCTTTTTATCTGTGAGAATAGCTTTTTTTGTAATATTTCTCAACTGTCTAAAAGTTTGTTGCTCTGAGATATTTTTGATAGCTCTCCACTTAGTCCAAGATTTATTTCTGAGTAATTTTTTGTCTGGTTTCTTTTGAGAGCCAAGGGGCTAGTTTGGACTTCATTCTAATTGAATGTTTAGGTCCATGCTGGTCAAGGATAGTTAAGAATTTAGAGTTAAAATATTTAACAACCTCTTCAAGTGGGAGTGTTTTTAGAGGGTTCCAGTCACAAGCACTAAGTTCACTTTGGAATAGTACTGGGTTAAAGTGTTTGTTGGTCCGTGAAATCCTATATGTGGGGGAGTTGGATATATCATTCTTTTACCTCATAATGTAAGTCAATGTGTGATCACTTACATTGTCAGGTAAAGTTCCTACCTTATAAGTTTGGTGATGTTTGTTACTAAGAATCCAGTCTAAGGTGCTCTCTTTTTTGTTTGGTTTGTCTATTCTGGTTGTGGAGGTGATTGTTTGACTAAAACCATGAAGATTAATATGGGAAGTAGGATTTTCAGTACTGACACATTTCCAGTCAGTATTGAAGTCCCCTATTATTATTGTTTCTTGTGGGAAAGTAGAGAACACACAGCTTATGATAGTCTCTATTGTATTGCTATTATTACCAGGAGGAAGGTAGATGCAGATGATATATAAGGATTTACTCGGGTTGAGTTGAAATCTGGAGATAAGGACTTCTGCATTACTATCCTGAGGTGGGTTGTAAGGTAAAGAGATGCTCTGAAGGCCATCTTTAAATAGAATTTTTACCCCCACCCTTTCGTTTTGTTCGGTCTTGTCTCAATATATTATATCCTGGAGGGATGATTTCATTGCCTTTAGTTACAGGTTTTAACCAAGTTTTTGTCAGACATAAGATGTCAAAGGAGTGAACATCTAAAAGGGCATGGAGATGGGCAACTTTGTTATTAACACTGCAGATACTGAGATGTCCTATTAGGAATGAGTTGGGGAGTTTAGTATGGGTAAATGGGGTTGATGGATAGGGGCTATGAAATTTATTTGTAGAAACATTGGCTTCACCAGGGTTAGGATGGATGTCACCATCTTTTAAGGAGAGGTTTGCTTTAGGATGAGGTGGCTGGTATAGCTTATAGGGGTCCTGATTCACCAGGCACATACTTTGTAAGGAAATAAATGCAGGAAAGCAGGTTAAAAAGAGTCTTAGTACAGGATTATGTATGTAACCAATTTGATATTTCACTTTCCTAACCATAAGATTATTGTATTTAATATGTGTGAGTCTATGGTACTTGGCTAGAAGGTAGGTGGGTATGGATGTGATATTTATATGAATATAGGTGAGAGTAAAAGTTTGTATGGCTGTTTGTTTTGGAGAGTAGTTGAACTGATAATAATTTACATTTTCAAAGGAGGTAAGGAGATAGGCTGAGGTGAGTACAGGTATGAGTGTGCCTATGGGTATTAGCTTAGTTAGGGTAGCTTTAGTTGCTGTTGGCATATTGGTAATTTAATTATAAAAATGTAAAGGAGGTGGGACTAGGATAAGACAATATAAAGATATATTGGATATGGTCGATTCTTTAAGTAGAGGGAACATGCAAATGGTTAGGTAGAAGATATTAGGGTAAGGTAAATTATTCTAAGTAGAGGGAACTTGTGAATGGTTAGGTCAAAGAGGGGTGTGGTTAAGTTATCTAGATTGGTTGGAATAATGGATTGGTAGGATGTGGAGATGGGGTGTGGTTAGGAAGTATAAGTGTAGGACCACTGGGGGTGGGTGGGAATTGGGAGTAGGTTAGGGGAGTGGAGTGAGCCCACAGGGCGAACAGAGTGGGAAGGGACAAGTACAGAAAAGTAATATCAGAAAGAACAATCAGTGAGCTTCTGAGGTGCTTTCTGACAAGAAAGGGTAACTGCAGGATGAAAAAGACTGTTGAAGTGATAGTATGGAGAGCAGCTGGATAGAATTACAGAGAGGTTTAGTACATGGGGTAAGGAATAGCAGAATAGACTTAAACAGCTGAGATAAATGTAATGTAATATTATAAGAGAGGAAGGGATAGAGGTGCATAAAACAAGCTTAGTTGAGGGTGCCACCTAGTGGGCAAAAAGTATACTGCAGCAGGTACTGGAGGTAGAGGGTAGTTAAAAGACAATTAGGGTAGACTGAGAACCATTAGGGGTAGCTAAACAAGGAGAAAAGGTTTGTTTGTAAGGAGGTAGAAAGAGGTATGGCTGTTGGGTATCCTGGCTAGATAGCATGTTTAAATGGACATACAGTCTGTTATGGTACAATGCCAGTTTTACTGCTTGGTTTGGCAACACGTACTTTCCAGCTTCCTTTGATACCAGTGTTCTGGGTTAGGATGGCTAGGTTCTTATGCTTTAGAATGAGGTGGCTGGTATAGCTTATAGGGGGTCCTTATTCACCAGGCACATACTTTGTAAGGTAATAAATGCAGGAAGGCAGGTTAAAAAATTTCCAGCTTCCTCTGATACCAGGGTTCTGGGTTAGGATGGCTAGGTTCTTATGCTTTATGAACGAGGTGGCTGGTATAGCTTATAGGGGTCCTTATTCACCAGGTATGTACTTTGTAAGGTAATAAATGCATGAAAGCAGGATAAAAAGTTTCCAACTTCCTTTGATACCAGGGTTCTGGGTTAGGATGGCTAAGTTCTTATGCTTTAGGATGAGGTGGCTGGTATAGCTTATAGGGGTCCTTATTCACCAGGCATGTGCTTTGTAAGGAAATAAATGCAGGAAAGCAGGTTAAAAAGAGAGCAAGAGAGGCTAGGGCCAGGAGCACACAACAGCCAGGAGGTATTCCAGGTATAAAATATGTATAATAACTTAAACTCACATATTCTGACAATGTCACAGATTAATATTTTAATGTTTTAAAATTATTTGACTGTGTCTGCTTCTGTCAACAGTTGTCCATGAGGCTGATGCTATATGTCTCCATGATTAGTTGTGAAGTATGCTGACATTTTTGGAAAAGGATTGGTGAACTCTTATTATACAATGCTGACAATTATTATAGTTGCAGCACATCTGTTCCTGCAGAACATGTATAATACATTAAGCTCATATATTCTTGCAATGTCGCAGATTAAAGTTGTTGATATTTTAAATTGTTTCAGAATGGACCTGCTTTTGATAGCAGTTGCTATGAGTCTGATTCTATGTCTCCATGATCAGTTGTGAGGTATGTTGACATTCCAGTCGTATTCAAGGAAGACAATCTTCACAACATGCAAATACCCCCTATTATATTTACTATCCTTGCTAAATGTCTTCTCCAGTGAGCATGTCAGTGTTGTTTATATCACAACCATTCATCTCAGTTGATATGCAACCTTGGGTAACAATCACAGAAATATAATATCATATGAGGTGATATAAATATACTTGTACAGAAGGTGTAAACAGCAGTATGTACTGTGCTGTCTACATATGCACTTCATGTTATGCTAACAAATTGTCTTAGAAGTGTATATAACTTGACATATCCTATCTTGGGTACATTGCCATATTGTACATGCACACTTCCTCTTTCTCCATTCACATCACTCATGTCTGTGGCCATTTTAATCAGCACACTTTCCCTGCCTAGTGTATCTATGTTGAATTGTATTTGCCCTTGTTGATCACCACAACATACATTATTTCAGTCTGGGAAACACTTGTAGTGTACATTGAATTGAGTACATTTTTTCAATAATGTGTTAATACTGCAGTTGTATTCAGTTATTTTAACCTTTGGTGGTCATTGTGGCTGTCCACACAGTCTCACATTGCAGATTACCCATAGTCAAACTATCTGCATGTTCCATCTGCATTTGTGCTGCTCTGCATAGTTTCCTGGTTGGCAACACTGTTGCTGGCCATGACACATCACCTGTTTCCATGCAAGCGAGATGCATGGCATGCATATACAATTAGCCCTGTTGCTTATCTTGCAAACAAGTAAACTCCATTTAGGCTTCTTTTGATTGTTTAATCATTTATCCCTTACTTATTATAATATTTTATTGTGTAGTCAAGTAGAAATATAGTGTTAATATTTATTTTCCATTGTTATGAAATTATTAAACACGACGGCCAGTACATGTTAATAATAAAAATTAATTTATCTTTCCATTTTTTTGCCAGTTGGTTTAGCCTTTATTTAACAAAATGCATCTTAAAATGTTAGAACTCATAGGACAGCTGCTTGCTTAAACTTTCCTGACATAACTACTGAAAGCGTCACATGCAGTCTAAATGCTAATGCACTCTACAATGAAATTAATGCAAAATGTATGCCTACAGGACTGCCATCTGTTCCTTGTGGATGAAAACTAGCATTTAACATGAATGGCAACAATCTGTTAAGCAATGAGGTTTTAGATGACTGTATATAGCAGCTGTTAATAGAGGTCATTCAGAATATGATATGAATCCAAGTAAATGCCATTCATAGAATACTATACCTGAATGTTTACAATTCGGCAGACTTAATTACTTAACTGTAATACAGTAGTCCATAATTACTCTTTTACTGTTAATCTATTAAACAGTTATTTAAATGTGCATCAGAAGTTTAACTTATATTACAAGGGTTTGAGTGGAAATGTTAGTTAATCAAAGTCACCTTCATTATGGCAAAATAGTTACTGGGAGTATTTTGCATAAAAGCGTAAAGGCCAAATTTATAAAGGTTAGCACATAGTGTACACTTTCTGAATTAAAGAACAGTCCTTCCATAATGCATTTACTGTCTATTCACTCAGAAAGTTTACAATAAGTATACAATTTGTGGTAACTATTATCAATCCGGCTTATTAATATTTACTCCTTAAAGTCTTCTAAAGTACTTTTTTCTTGTAAATAAAAATATAGCCACAAACTATGATGGAAGTCTATTGTTTATTAGAATAATTGCATAATTTCTGACTTTTCTACACATATTAGTAGATACTTCACATTTTTATTAAGATAATATAATATTAATTTGGTCAGTAGCATTGAAGTTGCATAATCTCTGACTTATTAATAACTGCATAGAAGAATAAGTGGCAACATATGCTTTTTATCTGGTGTAGAACATATTTTAAAGCATGTAAACATTTTAAAATAATGTTCAAAGGCTGTCACAATCTATTAGTAGGAAATTTAACTGAAGTATGATTAGTCATCCAGATATTTTTGACTTATTGTTGCCAGACTCTGAATTCCAGTGAAATAAAGAAGGTGTTTAAATATTAGAATCTTCCAAGCCATCATTTTATAGTTAGTATATATGTTTTTTTTTCTTTTCTATGGCTTCATCTATATTCTGAAGTGTCTTACTTCTACAATACATACTAAGACTTTTTGCTATGAAGAGAAATCTAGCTCTGTTACATGTGGTCCTTCATGGTTCGATTACTAGTAAACATTTCTTCTTTTCTTCTTGACAGTTACTGTGACAAAATTATCATCAATTCAGATTATAAACCGTGAGTATTAGATATTAAATGTGGAGTTACTCAACATCTTTTGCACCAGGGTTTTGGTATGGTGCACTTTGAAACATCGAAGTACACAAATGTTAAATGGCTAATGATCGATTGCAAAAGTTCAAAAGCCAAAACAATAAAAAAACACTTACTTTTTGTGGTGAGAAAGCCCCACCT
Organism: Protopterus annectens; assembly: GCF_019279795.1. Lineage (NCBI taxonomy): Eukaryota > Metazoa > Chordata > Ceratodontiformes > Protopteridae > Protopterus > Protopterus annectens. The sequence goes on along the minus strand of NC_056733.1, from coordinate 1,181,799,666 downwards.
GCACCCGATGTGAAAGGGGCCTGCACCACCCACAGCCCCCATTAATTATATATAGCAACTCCTAGATCACTCTACAGTGGGTAAAGGGCAAGTTCCCAGATCCCCCATGACTTTTGGCTTGTTACACTGGATGTGGAATCTGACTTTCTCTTACTCCTGGAGCATGGGCGAGACTGGCCACAGCTGGCAATATATTTCCAAGGATTTTTTTTGTTTTGATATGGCCATCCCCATAGGCTGCCCTGTTGCATGTGCCACCTTTGAAAGGTTCAATATGACATTGTCATAGTGCTGGTAACAGACAGCCACCAGGCAGCAGACATTTCACTATCCTGATGATTTTTTGATTGAGAGGTAAAGGGAGTGGGAAACATGGTGAGGCTTGTCTAGGTTCTTAGAGGTATATCAAAGGCTGGAAATTCCACTTGACAGTAAAATAAAGCGGTATTCCTGGGATTCAGATTGAACATAATATCTTCCTCTTTTTGATTGCCACAAGTCACATTGGATTATCTAAGGTCAGCAAAGTTAGTGTTTATTGTCAGTCAAATACTTTAGAGGTCAGGAAGTGATGGAGGTCCTGGGTCTGATCAATTTTTTTCTTGTAGGGCAGTTCAGGGATGGTATTCACAAAACCCCTAACTTACTATGAAGATAGTGCCAGAATTGGGGTATCCAGCCAGGTGAAGTCTATGTGGTCCTTTGTCCTGAATGGTTTCAGTAGGTTGCCCTTTTGGCAAGATAAATGAGTTATAAGAGATGCTTTGTAGTTGTCTATAGAAGCAGCAGAGGACTTGGTATGGAAACTTATTTCAAAGATCCATGACCTTTTTACATTCTGGTTTTCTACTTGGTCTCCAGAGTGGAAAATGGGTATAACCTTTTTAGAACTAATGCCCATTTGGGTGGAATTCTTCAATAAGAAAGGATTAGTTCACTGAGACCACTAGGCACTGGGGCACAGTTTGATTAAAAAAATAATCATTGAGTTCCATTTGATTTCTGTCTCTGTTGAGGTTATTTATTTATTTTTTATTTATTTTATTTTACATTTGTTTACCGGGAAACTCTGACTGGAAACAGATCCATTTTCAGCGGAGGCCCAGAGAGAAAAGCTCCAAAATACAAAGCACGGAAATACAATATGAAATGATATAATATAATATAATATAATATAATATAATATAATATAATATAATACATGAGAGAACAGTGAGCATAACATACGTATCAGATTACATTGAAGTAGAAATTAACAAACAATAAAAGTTGACAATTCATAAAGTACATAAATCAAATTAGAAAACATTTTTTTTTGAAACATGAATAGAGGTTTAGGGATAGGGGATATGAAGGATATAATCGGGTAAGAATAAAGTTTGCTACTGTAGGATGTTTGGTTGAGGGAACAGGTGATATTTGCAAGTGTTATAGAAGACAGATATTAGTACTGTAAAGTAAATATCAACAGATTAACAAGCTTTCAAGTGAAAAACTGGTGACCCTTAGCAGAATCCTTGCAACAGTACATTGGTATTGCTTAACCTGGGGTGTAGCATGAGCAGAGCCAATTTGTTAGATAGTGGGTTTTCAGGAATTTTTAAATTAGATAGTAGAGGAAGTAGAGGTTATGTGACTTGGTAGTGAATTCCAGATTCTGGCTATAGTGCAGGCAAAGACAGATTTGCCAGCATCATTTTTATATTTGATGACAGTTATGAGGTTCTGGTTACTAGATCTTAAGGCTGTAGTGGTAGTGTGGGGCTGAATTAGATGCTGGAATGCTGGGGTTTTATCAGGAAGGTAGTAGAGCTTGTGTGCTATTGAGAGTTGATTGAGTAGCAGTAGTTGAGGTAGCTCAAGCTAGTTGAGCTGCTTAATGGATAGACAGTGATGGAACCTATATGAGGCTTCAGTAGCAAACTTGGCAATCTTGTTGCAAAAAGATTCCATTTTCTTTAGTTCTGAGTGGCAAAGATTAGTTAAGCTAGGGGAAGCATAGAGGAGGATGGATAAGAGATGGGTCCTTGCAGTAGTGGCTTTGATATTTTTAGTGATAAGCTGTTTGTTCCTATAGAGGAGTCAAAGTTTTTTGTTTACTTTCTTGATGGTTTGTGCTATGTGTATATCAAATTTCATGTGATTCCTGATGTCTACACCTAGTAGTTTGGTGTGTGTGGTTGGAGTGATTTGAATATTGTCTTTGGAGTTTATGGTAAAATCATTGTTAAGAGGGGGAGATCTACCAGGACTGAAACAAATTAGTTTGTGTTTTTGGGGATTAAGAATAAATTTGATGTTAGTGAAAAATGTTTTGGCTAGAGTAAAGTTAGTTTGGGTTAGGGACTGTAGCTCATTTAGGGTGGGCGTGGCAGTTATAATGGTGCTGTTATCTGTGTATTGCACTACTGAGGCAGTGAGTAAGGATGAAGAGATCTGGTTGGTAAATAAAGAGAAGAGCAATGGGCTGAGGATGGACCATTGCGGGACTCCTATGAATATGGGTAGTAGGGTGGACAGCTGGTCTTGCCATAGAACTGCTTGCTGACGGCCTGATAAGTAGTTATTGAACCTTGATATAGAGGAGGTGCATATGTTTAGGGCAGATAGAGTTTCAAGAAGCATACTGTAGTTTAACATGTCAAAGGCTTTTGATAAGTCTAAGAATATGGAAGATATGAATAGACCCTTGTTTCAATGGTGATTGACTAAGTTGGTAAATGATAGTAGTGCTGTGGTGGTGCTGTAGGAAGGTCTAAAGCCATGTTGAGATTTGGAAAGCAGGTTTTTTTTGCAGGTACTGCATTAGTTGAGAATGAACAACTCTCTAATATTTTGGATAAAGGAGATAAAATTGCTATTGGGCGATAGTTGGTGAGCTCTAGGGAGTTACCTCCTTTGTGCAATGGAATAATATGTGATATTTCCATGAGGTGGGTACCTTGCATTCTGATAGTGATGTATGTATGAGAATAGACACAGGATAGGCTATGGCTTTGGCTGATATCTGCAGGAAATCTGCTGGAAGGTTATCAGCTGCTAATGTGGTTGCTTTAAGTTTCTTAAGGAGTTTAGAAATTACCTTAGTGGGCACTGGGTGCAGGGAAAAGCTGGAGGTATTTATTTTGTGTATTGGTGTGGGTTGGGGTAGTTATTGGTATGGGACTATTAGTACTATTTTGGGCACTGGCAAGCATTTGGGTTATTTCGGTAAAGTATTTATTAAATTGTTTGGGAATGTTATCATGGTTATTTGGTAACACAGCGGGTTGGAGTAGTGGATTTGCCTGGGTGCAGTATACCATTTATTGTGGCCCAGAATTTTTGCGGGTTGTGAGCCTATTTTTCTTGCATGTTTTTGTAGTAATTAATTTTGTCAGCTTTAATTAGCTTTTTGGCTTTGTTGCAGAGTTCAGGATAATTCTGTCTCAGAGTAGTGGTTTGGTTTTGTGATATTGTGTCCAGGCCTTGTCCCTGTCTTTCATTATCTTTTGTTAGCCATGGGACATAGCTAGTTATTATTCTTATAGTTGGGGAGGGAGCATGATAGTTTAGGATTTCTAGGAAGGAGTTAAAGTACTACATGGCTTTGTCTAGAGGTAGTTGTTTTAGGGGAGTCCAATTACAGCATTTTAGTGCATTGGTGAAGTCTGAGGCTCAAGTTCTTTTTATTGCGTACTGTTCTGAGGGTGAGTTGGCTGATGCAGTGGGATCTGTTCCTAATTAGGTAGGTTGGTTGATGGTCACTTAGACTATCTGAAGACAGCCAGATTGTTGAGCGAGAGGGGGTCAGATAACAGTATCCAGTCTAAGATGGACTGGCATTTGGATGTTTTATTATTTCTAGTGGAGGTAGATATGATTTGGGTAAATCCATGGAGGTTAATGTGGGTAGAGGGATTGTGGCTGGAGCAGTTAACCAATCAATATTAAAGTCACCTAATAGTATAGTTTCCTGTGGCAGGGAGTTTGAGATCCAGTTTAGCAGGCTTTCCATTATAGTAATGTTATTGCCTGGTGGGATATAGCCTCCTGTAATGATTATATGTTTGTTGGAATTTAGTTTTAATTTCTCAAGGATTAGTTTTACGTCTTTGACTTCTTGTGTATTGCAATGAATTTGTTCTATGTTGAGATGATTTTGAAATAGCATTGCTACACCTCCCTCCTCTTCCTCCTTTTTCTCTATTCTGTCTCTATGAATAATATTGTAGCCCGGGGCTGTGATCTCATTATTGTGGTGCTCTAGGTTTAGCCATGTTTCAGTTAAGGAGTAGGGCTACACCGTCCTGGAGGAGCTGCAGTTATACAAATAAATCAATCAGTGAGAAGGTTTGCTAGTAGAAAACAGGATAGACATACCTTATAGTTTGATGATTCTCTTTTATTTTATTATTTTTTATTTTTATTTTATGCTCAAATCTATGGGGAAAGATTATGCAGTCACTAAGCAGAGAGCAAGGCTAGGAAGTTAAGTGGAGGGATAGTGGAGAGGAAAGGGAAGTCTCTGGGTCTGAAGATGTTGAGGTATGGGGGCTGTACCAGTAGAAGACAGGATAGAAATGGGAAAGAGTTAGCAGAGAGTAGGCAGATGTAAGGGGTGGTAGGCAGGAGAACAAATTAACGGCTGAGAGAGGGGGGGGGAGTGGGTAGGGGATACGCAGAGATGTGTTGTGGCTGACCAGGTGCTGTATTATAAAATGACACAAAAATAGGTTTGGAGGTCAGGGTAAATTATTCATACATTAACACATACGTTGTATTTTAATGGCACTGTTGCAGGAGAGGATTCAACTGATGGAGCAAGACTCTAGGGGGAGTGGGTGGTCTTCTTGAGTTGGCTGGGGTTTGCAAAACCTTTGTGTAGGTGCAAGGGACCTGGTCAGCTTGTGCACACCGCTGCATTTAAGGGCTTAGAGCAACTGATTTATTGAATTATTGGTTCTCCACAGCTTATGTATTAATATGTTTTTCTCAGCGGAATACATCCCTAGGGCTGGTAATGCCCTTGATAACCATCTTTCTCATTGGCAATTCATCAGGTTTCATCAGCTGGCATCAGAAGCATGGGGCCTACTCCTTAAATCCTGTCTGACCTTTGGATAATTGGCAAGGAGTAGCAGACTTGCTTTTATGAAATTCCTGGACTCCTAATATCATAGATTCATAGGTTCATAGGTTCATACTAGGCTATCTGCCCTAGGGCATTTATAAGCCTAGCCAGAGTGTGTTTGGCTTTCGCCACCCATTTTAAATGAATTTTGCTATGCCCTTTTTCGAGGTTAGTATACTGTGCCTCTGTCTAACAGTGACACAGACGTGATACCCGGGGTAAACCTACTATCTCCCATCCACTCATCAAGATTCCTCTTGAAGAGAGTCAATGAGGGACTCTGCCTAACCTGGACTGGGATTTTATTCCAGAGTGAAGGGAGCCTCTGGGTTATGAATCTGTCTCTCCAGCATGTCCTATTTATTTCAGTGCTGAGGTTCAAGTCTCTTGAGCGAGTAGCTCGATGGGATTTGGATTTTCTGAGGTGCAGCATGTCCATTAATTCCGGGTTGGACATGGCTTTATACGTCAGGCACAGATCACCTCTGAGCAGGTGGTATGCCACTGAGTAGAGCTGGAGTTTCTTTAATTGGGCAGCATATGGCATCTGTTTGAGCCCTTTGATCCTCTTGGTGAGGTACTTTTGGGGTCTTTTCAGTTGCTGCAGGTGTCTGGTAAGGTATATCCCAAAAGGGGCATTGTACTCAATTATGGGCCTGATGAGGGATGAGTAAAGAGGCACGATGGCCTCCCCTGATCTAGATGTGAATCCCTTCATGATTAGGTGGGCTATATAAAATGTTTTTCTAACCACTTTGGCCACGTGGTTGTCAAATGAGAGACTGCTATCAACTTGGGTCCCCAGGTCCCTAATTACTTCTTCTGTACTTAATGGATTACCACCTATGTGGTAATTTGTGGGCACTTTGTTTTTGCCAAAGGGGATGACTATACACTTTTTGGCGTTTAGCTTGAGGCCATGGCTCTGGCACCAATTGTCTGTTTTTATGAGGCCCTTTTGTAGGATGCTTGTGTCGGCTGGAGAGTCTATTATGGCGCCCAGTTTGCAATCATCTGTGAACTTGGTCAGTCACAGTCCTTCCGTGTTAGCCTGTACCTCCGAGAAATATATACCGAACAAGAGAGGTCCCAGGACTGAGCCTTGTGGGACGTCACTTGTAACTGGTTTGGAGTCTGACATTGCTCCAGCAATTCTAACCATGTGGGTTCTGTCCTTGAGCCAGTTTGCAACCCATCTAGTGACATAGGGGTTTATATTTAAGCTGGTGAGCTTATCTATAATGCCCGAGTGGGGTATTGTATCAAAGGCTTTTGCAAGGTCCAGGTAGGCTGTGTTGACCACCTTCCCCTCGTCAATGGCCTTGGTGACTGTTTCAAAGAAATCAACCAGGTTTAAGAGGCAGGATCTGCCCTTACCAAAGCCGAACTGGGTAGGATCCAGTATCTGTAGGTCCCCAACATCTTTATTTCTGAGGTCCATGATGATCCTTTCCATAGCTTTGCAGACCAAGCTAGTCAAGCTTATGGGGCGATAGATTCCAGGATCCATTGAGGCACCACTTTTGTGGAGTGGGACCACTGTTGCTGTACGCCACTCTTTGGGTACATATCCTGTAGTAAGGCTGAGATTGAACAGTAGTTTTATGTTTGGGTTTAGTTCTTCTTGGAGTTCATGTAGGACGCAGCCCGGGACACCGTCTGGTCCCATTGATGCTGTGTTTTTTGCTTTGGAGAGGGCAGCTCTTACCTGCGCATCTGAGATGTCAGGGGGGCAGCACTCTGCTGGGATAGACATTTGCCCTTTGGGTGGGGAAGGGGGGGGAGAAGTTTGCGCTGAACCTGTTAGCTAGGATGTTGGCAATGTCTGTGGGTTTGGTGCATTTTTTGTCATTTTGGACTAATTCTGAGCATATCTGGGAATTCCCACCCAGGTTCCTAACATAACTAAAGAAAGCCTTGTGATTATCCTTAGTGTCCTGTGCAATTTTTCTCTCGACACTGGCCTTAGACGATTTTATGAGTGCCCGTAGTTTTTTGCTAATACTGATCAGAGATGCCTTCCCTTTTTGGGATTTTGCTCTATCATGTAGTAGCTTCCTCCTTCTATTGTATAGTTTGTTTATGGCTGGGGTCCACCAGACAGGACGCCTAACTTTGGAGGATTGGGTCTTGGTTTTATTTGGGATTGCATGATCCATGCATTCCTGATGGTGTTCATAGAATGCGTTTATAAAGGATTCTGCGGTCTGGGCCGTATTTTTCACAGGTCCTGAGGCTTTGAAGGATTCCACCTCAGTTTTGAGGAGTGTAAAATTTGCTTTAGAGAAGTTTTTCACTGTGGTTTTCTGGGCAGGGGCTGGGGTCGGGATGTGAATATCTAGTGAGATTAGTTTATGGTCTGATCTTACCAGTGAGGGATACACTTCTGGTCTGGAGCATAGAGTTCCCATGTTGGTGATGATCAGGTCCAGTATGTTTTCCCCTCTTGTGGGAGTGGCAACAAGTTGTTCCATAGCATTTGAGTTTATAAATCCTAGGAACCTTTGGGCTAGGGTGTTGGAGCTAGAGCAATGCTCCCAGTCTATGTTAGGGTAGTTGAAGTTGCCCAATATAATGGTGTTTGGAGAGACATTCATATTTTCCAGTGTTCTCAGGAAGGCCGAGTGGGGTTCCTGGGTTTGAGAGGGTGGTCTGTAGCAGGCTATAAACTGGAAGGCAGTTTTACCTACTGTTAGCTGCACATGGATAGTCTCTGATGCTTCGTGCTGTGCCACCAAGCTGGAGGTGTGGGTATCTTTGACGAATATTGATACTCCCCCTCCTTTTGTGGTTCGGTCCAAGTTTTGGGGCCGAAAAACATGGTATGAGGTATAACTTGGTAGTGCTGGGTGCTCTCGGGAGCCTTGAACCAGGTTTCTGTTACTGCACAGATATCAATGTTCTCCATGCTAAGGAGAGTTTTGAGTGCGTGCATCTTGAGGTTTAGACTTCTGGCATTGAGTAGCATTACTCTTAGTTTCTTATCCCTTGTGATACCTATGGAGGTGGGTTTGTCTTTTGAGCCTTGCCTAAAAAAGGCACTATGGGGGTGGCAAGAGCCTTTGCCAATATCCGAAATCCCAGGGGTGACAGGTGCAAGCCATCCCTAGCGAAGCATCATGGCTTGTCGAGCATGTCATCCCAGGCAGACAGGCATTGGATCCCCTTTGAATGACACCAATTCTTAAGCCAATTGTTGAAATTTATCATCTTGTCTTCATATTGTGGCATAATTCTTGGTGAGGGTAAGATGCTACTTAAGGTCAGGGTCATACCGGCCTGGGCCACATGCTCAGAGAGCTCCTCTATGTCTCTTTTCATGTAGTCCAGGGAGGTACATCTCAGGTCATTCACACCAGCATGGACAATGACTGAGTCATATTTGTACTTGCCTTGGAGTGACCCGAGTGCTTGTGTTATGTGGCGGATCCTAGCGCCCGACAGGCAGCTCACCGTGACCTTCTCCTTGTTCAGCCTGGTGAGCAGAACAGTGTGCCTGATGATAGAGTCACCTATTACAAGTGTATCAGGTGTGCTGTTTAGCCTTAAGGGCTGTGACTGTTTGGCACACTGGCTTTGTGAGCTATGTGTTGCACGTGTTTTGTTTTGGGGTAGTTGTTGCTTGGGTGTCTGCTTTGGAGGTCTCTGCTGCTTAGGCAGATTTTTATTTAGAGCCTCCGAGTATGTTTTTGTGTGTTTATGTGTTTGGTTTGCTGTCATGGTAGGTCTATATGAGACTGGAATTGTAGTGAGTGTGGTTTCCTTCTCCTCCTGACTGGTTACGCCAGTACTGAGTTGAGAGAGCTTAGCCTCCAGTTTGGCTATATGGTTGCATCTCTCACATGTGTTGGAATTTGTTGGGAGGAGGAGAGGGTTTTCTGTGTACATGAGGCAGTTGTAACATTGCCTCAAGATTCCCAGATTCATCAGCTGGACCAGAGAGGAGATTGACAACTACAACTGCCTCAAGATTCCCAGATTCACCAGCTGGACCACAGAGGAGATTGACAACTAACCTTTGGACATGCTAGAATAGTATTGGGAATTCCTTTATAATTTAAAAAAAGGGCCAATGGGGAACAAAGTACTCAAGGGGAGTTTGTGAGGGTGTAGTGCTTTTAATTTTTTAGTGCTGACTTATGTAATTGCTTTAGTGAGCAAGTGCCAGGCTTTAGAGTGGGAATAGGGTGTTTATTATGAGAACTAGATCAGTTCTAAGGGAAAAAGTGAAGAGCAGACTTTGTGGAGCCGAGAATGGTTTAAACCCAATTAAGCGGCGCTGCCCCATGCTGCGCTATGCGCAAAATCGCGCAAAGCCACGCTAAAGCAGGTTTTATACAGGGGGAATTGAAAGAGCTAGAAATTGGCCCAAAACAGCCAATAGACTACCAGATTCTTGTGCTGGGAACACTCATCCAGGGATAGATAGGCTGCTCCAAGCTCTCCACTGCCACTGGTGAACAAAGAAGCCTCCCTTTATCCAAGAAAAGAAATGGGCAACACAGGAACATTCCAAAGGTCCAGAATACAGCAAAGCCTGTATTTGGACTACTCTAGGTCAGGAAAGACGGGAAACAAGGATAATTTTTTTTTTTTTTTTTTTTGCAACAAACAGCAGGAAAATGCAATAAATATGTAACATAGGCTAGCGCACTTGAGTGTGTAGCCTCAACAGGTAAAAGCAACAAACAGGACAAACTTTAAAAGTGCAGGTGCAAAAACAACTTTAAACAGTTTAAAACAGTTCAAGAAGCAGGAATACTTGCAGTTTAGCTAGATTGGACAGTTGCCCAGGTAGTAGCAGGAAAACAAACACTTTTATCAGGTTAGCAGTCGCTCTTTTAGCCTCTCTGCTGCTAGCACCACTCTGCAGGACCACAAGGAGCTTGGCTGAGTAGTAACAAGCGCAAAAAACGCGCCAAAGTGGGTTTTATACAGGGGGACTTGAAAGAGCTAAAAATTGGCCCAAAACGGCCAATAGACTATCAGATTCTTGTGCTGGGAATACAACTCCAGGGATAGATAGGCTGCTCCAAGCTCCTCACTGCCACTGGTGAACAAAGAAGCCTCTCTTTATCCAAGAAAGGAAATGGGCAACACAGGAACTTTCCAAAAGTCCAGAATACAGCAAAGCCTGTATTTGGACTACTCTAGGTCAGGAAAGATGGGAAACAAGGATATATTTTTTTCTTTTTTGCAACAAACAGCAGAAAAATGCAATAAATATGTAACACAGGCTAGCGCACTTGAGTGTGTAGCCTCAACAGGTAAATGCAACAAACAGGACAAACTTTAAATGTCTCAGGGCATTTTTGGTCCTTCTGGTTGGGTCTCACACAGGAAGAGAGATTTTGATCCATTTTACCTGATAGTGCATTATTTAATTTCCTGTTGTTCTGTTGATATAAGAGAGAAGTGCCCATATCTGTCAGTTTATATTTAGCAGCCCTGAGCCTGTTAGCTAGTGTGGATAAGATGTTACTAACCACTGGGTCATTGGGAGATCATTTAGAGTGTGGGATCAGCTCAGAGGTTTGGCTTCTGACTCATGATAGCTGATTGTGAAGACTCTTTTGAAAACTATCCTGGTGGGTGTCTCAAGTGATTATCACACTTATGCTCTCTGGGCTACACTGTTCACCTGGTTATATGCAGAAGTTTTCCACACTGGTAAAGTTAATTCTGGGCTCCTTAAAATGTAGGTTTAAAAGTCAGTTGCATTGGAAACAGCTTGAAAATTGTAAGCCACAGGGTGGCTATGGCATTTTCTTACATGGGATTTGTGGTTATTAACCATAGGGTTTTGTAGATCAGGATCCCAAAAGATACATAGAAGACAGCATTCACCTCCCTGAAGTGGGTTGTGCTTTGTTTGGTTTCTGATTAACTGTCTTTGTTTAAGGCTTGTTAGTCCCAGCTCAGCCTTCCAATGTTCATAGCACATCATAGTGTACCCCTAGGGGTCAGTGGTTCAGGACTCTTTGTGGCATCCAGCAAGATGATTGATTATTGTTTGTTTGCTTGTTTTTCATTCATTCATCTGACTGCTGTTTTAGATGTTGCAAGGCCAAGAATGATGGAAGGTGAGCAGACTGCTTAGCTGTGCAGCCTGCTGGATGGTCATTACATGGCCTTTCCCCATTTTCATTCTCCATGTTCCCTTCCTGGGCTAGTATAAGTTCAGGAAAGTGAAAGCAAGCTGTTTACAATGCTGCACTTGGCCAGTGGTCAGGTTCTGCTTAGAGATCCCTGTGGGTATACCTCTAGAATGAAATAGGGCAGGCCAAGCCTTTGTGGGCTGTCTGTCATGCTGCCTCATCTTTAGGCCTGCTTGTATTACTGGGGCCCCAGAGCTGCTGTTATGTTGATTTACGAGTCATGATATAGAATGTTGCTTTTGATAACTGATGACTTCATTCATGTCTAAACTATTGTATATAGCTTATAATAAAATGGTCACATTGTCTTTGAAGTGACCTTGTCTTTTATGTGATGAGAAGAAAGGCCAGGGAACAACTGGATTTTGCAGTACATGCTCATCCTGACCCCTCTAGGTAATTTGACACCTAAGTGTCTTATGCCAGTATTTATTTCTGGTCCTTGGACATACACTTTAGTTTTCAATGCAGCAGCTCAAGAAGCCCGTCCCTCCCCTGCCTCTTTCATACATGGGTGGTCAGTATGCTGCCACCATCCCTCCTACCCCTTCCATTCTTGCACCACTATAAGGGTGAGAAATGTGGAGTGAGCTGTCTAGAATTCTGCAACTGGCCAGTGGTCAGGTTTGCTGTGGCATTATGGATGTGTCACTAGGTTGAAATAGGACAGGCTGAGCTGGTGCGGGCTGTCTGCCACACTGCCCAGTCTTCAGGCCTGTCCAGATTACTAAGGTCCTGGAATGACTGTTATGCTAGTTTATGAGTACATTATAAAATGCTGTTGTTTTTTAAATGACTTGTTTTATATGTAAATTATCACACTTGGCTTATAATAAAATGGTCAGAATGACTTTGAACTATCCTTGTGCTTTATATGAGGAGAAGAGGGGTCAGGGGACAACTTCCTGCTAGAGATCACCTTTCTGAATTTACAAACAATTATCTGTCTGCCTGTCCTGGCGTTTAAAGGACATTATTACAAAAATGCCATTTACAAGTCACTGACATTTTTAGACTTTTACTTTCTTTCTCAGTAATATTCTACTTTCTTACCTTGGATGGTACCATTCCACTTTAGCAAGGGGGAGATTTACTCATTTGTTTTATTTTTAATCATACAGTTGTTGTTTGTCTTTCGGCTTTTCCCGGTAAGGGGTCGCCACAGAGGAACTCCGGTCCGCTAATGATTGGCAGTCGATTTTTACGAAACCCCAAAGTGCTAGCTCGAAGCCCAACCTTCAACATTTTTAATCATACAAAACAAACCAAAATGCTGAATTTAGGCTGCAGGTTCACATGCCACCTCACTGTCATGTAACTTCAGTGGTTGCATTTGATCCACTCACTGTGGCCACAGCACCAGTGGTTGTGCACCTGTAAATGTTAGTCGTAGGACACAGAAGGTAAGAGCCTCTGAAATACTCGTCTTTCTCACCAAAGCTGGTTTAAAACAGAGTAGTATGACAGGAAAATAAATCAAATTCTATTATGTAATATTTTGTGACATGATTTTGTGTAGCCTTATTATTTATTGACATTCTGAACACAATACTGAACCAAGAACAGACTATCATGTTATACATGAGCAATATGCAAACATATAACGGCACACAAACATATCCTCACGAAAGAACTATGTGATTGGATCAGTGCAGAATACAAGCCATTCTACTATGGGCAATTCAATAGATACATGATTTAAGTATTCAGGCATCTATAGCCTAAATCAGTTAAACAGCATACAATGACGTAGTAAATAACAGGATAATATCATAAAATCCCTGCAAAAATGAATACCAAATGAATACACAACATGAGGGTGGGAGGGTGTCATAAGTTGTGGGAGACTGGCATAGTGATTAAGGTGAAGGGTTTGATTTTCACATGGGGTAACTGGCTAGGCTTAAAACGGCCTACAAGGACAGTTAGCCTAGTACTAATTTACGAAGGCATTTAAGTTGCCTATTTCCATTGTTCATCAGTCCTCTATAATTTGGAGTGCATAATAAGGAAGCCTAAAAAATGTTTGTCATTAGGAATAGCCCCCATTGTCTGGCCATTTTCTCATCAGGTAATCATTTAATCTCCTCCAAAATTGGTTCTAGCTATGACCAAGGTACATTTTCACAAACTGTTGCTTCCACATTCACAGAAACAGTAATTTAGGAACATGAGCAGAGCAAACTGCAAAATAACTTTCTTCCACCCAAGGGATTGTGATATATCCCTTGTTAGTTCCAGAGCAAATCTAGCAAACAGTGAACAGACCTTGTCAGCAGAAGGATATTTCAACGCATGTGACAGTGCAAGGCCTCATCATGCCTGCCCTACCAGCAATGGGTGTGCTGTGATAAGGTTTACAAGCCAAACTGAAGAGATACAGACTGTCAGTGGTATGATGAAACAAAGCTTTCACTGATTTATAACTATGGACCAACTTAATGGCTTCTCTGTCTTTCTAACAGATAAACATGGGATTTTCTCATTCGATGAGGCCCAGGAACATATGACTAATATGAGCTCCTCCACAAAGACCATTGAGCCAACAGAGGTATTTGCCTCAGGAGGGGAGGCATTTGAAGCTAACTTCACTCAAATAGCAGTGTTGTGATAGTCATGTTCACTGTTCATTGTATGACCCACCCACAGAGGCATCACTGGGAATGTGAGTGGGAAAGGTAGAAGAAAGAGTGGGAATGTAATCCATTAAAAAGTCTGATCTCCCATACAGATGATGGCACAGGTAGAAGAATGAATAGTCCACACAGCTGATGTCCTGTGGGAATGAAAAGGTCAACAGAGTAGCTGGGAAGCAGGCTTGATGTTCAGAGAAGATCAGAAGAACTCCCCTCCCCGAGAAGGGCAATAACCCCCCCCCCATCTTCTACATGTTCACAATCTATGCATCAAACCTTCTGCTTGTCTAAAACACGTGCCCAGAGATTAACCTTATAAGAGAGAGGAAAAATGCATCAACTCAGTATGCTTGACTGAGTTACCCTCTCCTGTTCTCCTAGGTGGTACATAAAACATACTCTTCAACCTTCCAATGTGTGAATACACTCTGCAACAAATGAAGAGGGTGATCACTCAAATCCAGACTACAAAAAAAAAAATATGGGTATTTTTTTTAAATAAATACTCGTGCAATAAAAATAATAATTAAAATTCCAAAAGAAAAAAAATAAAAATAAAGAAATCCACAAGCAAAATCTGTAAAGGAAGCTGGAAATACTTGTTTAAATTTAGCCATTACCATGGGTGGGCACATATTTGTGGAAGAACTCTTTAGCTGCTTTTCATGTATTGTGCCAGCTATACCCTCTGCATCTTGTGGGCGTGACAGTATACATCATTTTGCTGGATATCTTCAAAGATGATACAAAGCAGGTGACATGGCTTAGTATTGCTGGGAGTTATACCATAGGCTAACCATAGTCTGTTGGCATTTACGTAATACATGATTTCAGCTCTGGTCAAGAATATTTTCATAATCTCTGATTTTGCATATTGCTGATGTAGGGATCCCCTGATTTTAGATGGAAGTAACATGCATTGACATCTTTCATTTGCTAATCATCTATGCTAATAGAACAGAGTGTTTTTTTTAATGTGGCATTGCAGGAGTTATTTTAATGTTGATGTCTGTCACCTCCTCTTAGATCAAATGATGGAGAACCATGCAGTTTTCAGCCACCTTCTTGAGAAGATTGATGACATCTGACACTCTGACGTCAGTGGAATTTTGTCTGTTGTGGTGAAGGTGATGGAATTCAGTAGGATTTCTTAGCCACCTGTGTCCTTTTTACCTTTGCACTTTCTTGTGCATCACCAATAACTGTGTTTCCCATGCTGCCTTTCTCAGGAATAGGCGTACCACTCTATCACTAATCTCTTCTTACTACACTGCAATATGGTTGAAAACCGAGATGTCCAAGCTGGAATGAAAATGAACACCTGGCACATTTATTTGTATGTATTCTGTCTGTTCTGGTTTGTATGCTACAATGTATCACCTCCTTTATTGCTAAGGAGCTCTACATCAAAAGTGCCAATTGTACCTATTTTACAACACCTACTAAGATCCAGTGTTTGGTTTCTATTCAACACCCTTCTACAGTATTAGCCATCAGATATTTCACTTTCTGTTCACTTTTTTTTCTGTTTCCATTCAAACATTTATCCTGTTTACCACCTATCTCATGACTAGGAGACATGGATCCATTCAGTTCATAGTTTATAATATGTGTGATCCCACACTTAACTTTGAAAGTGTCTCAGTTCTCTGACCTTGATAAGTTTTTTTTTTTATTAGTGCTGCCAAGCCTGACTTTACTTGGAATAATGTAAGGATTTACATCAGTCTGAGACTGCTTTGATTTTTTTTTTTTTGTATTTTAAGGATCCTTGGAAATGATAAAAATAGAGGGTGTTCTCAGCAAACAGAATAGGCATTTCTGAACTTACTTTTGAATCCAACTACTCATACTAAATACCACAAATATGTTTCACTGACCTCCTTATAGATTTTTTTAACTTGCTTTCATCAATAGTTATTTAGACAAACATTTAATAAGCTGTAACATTCCTTTGCATTTAACAAGGCATGCATCAGCTTAGATTACTGTACTGTATTATGTTCCTTTTGAAAATAAAACACAGAACTATGATGCAGTAATCATCCACATGGCAACTGGATTTGCTCTTTTCTCACAGTAAATACCTTTTTATTTCAAATACTACAAAACCTGGAATTCAGAACATATCTCATCTTAGATGATTTTTTTAAACACTACCATACCAGATGGATAAATGTCATCATCCTGCAAAAACAAGCATTCTTTGAATGTGTGGTATTAAAATAATTGGCAAGTACAGTCCCCCTGAGGTAAGGCTTCATCTGATCAACATTTAGTTTCAGAAACCTATGTTTCAACAATTATGGAATCAGAACTCATTTTAAGTATGAAAGTTTGATGCCTATGCTTTTAAGCTATTTGTCTAACTGCCTTGACTCTGTTGCTGCCTGCAAAAAAATTTCCTTTAAGTATATTTTAACACAGCATTAGGTTGCTACATTACACTGATGCCTGTTGTCTGTGTTGGTATTTATTTATTTAATTTACTTAATGTATTTATTTTACATGTGTTGATGTTTTTATTTATTTGTTTATTTATGTATTATTATTATTATTATTATTACTATTATTAAAGTTTGTTTATGTGTTTGTCTGTTTATGTTTTTGTTGGCATGCCCTGGACCATGCCACAAACAATGAATTACCCATTGTGCCAAGGTCATACTATCCACATGTTTGCCAGATGTACACTTTATAAACAGAACCATCCATCTATTGTTCTCTAGCATGATCTGAAGTGTAATAAATGGTCTACAAACCAGCATTATAGTGTGTCATTCATTTCAGAATTACACTGAGAGCCACGTGGCTAGCAGAGGCCTCATGCCATTGAAGAAAAAGGGTTCAAACCCCATTTATTTTGCCATTGAAACAATCAGATATCTGATGAGTTTAGGTAACAGCTGGAAATAAATGTGCATGGAAATACTCTACAATGTTTTTGAATTGAATGGATGCACAAAGTTAAATAAAAGACATTAAACCAGACAAAAACTTTGGGTGATAACTCATGGCATAGGAATGTCAGAACTATATTTACCATTATACATATTCTATACTGTTAGAGATATCCAACATTTGAAGAAGCCATATTACTGTCCCTTTCTCATGAAGAGATTGGAGCCTTATTATGGATATTCTAAAGGCTAACTAGAAATAATACAGACAGACGGCATTACAATTTAACCATTCATATCATTTGGTTTGAAAACTGCCATAGGAAGATGGTTTCTCCTAGATGGGCATAACTCATTTCTCTTTTTCCTGAATCAACAGTTGCGTAAATGACTTATACCCAAACATTGAAATCAGAAGTAGATTTTCAAAGTTTTCTTTTTTTTTTGGTGATTGCTTGTTGGGCAAAATAAGAACCTTAAGCCTAACCCTAAAACTCCAGTTCTATTTTTAACCCTGAAACTTTAAACCTAGATCCAAAACAAAATGATCCATAATCCAAAGTGTAACCCTAAAACTCTAACCTCAAATTTGATTCAAATTCTTAATGTTAACTGTGTGGCATTCTTCAGAAATGGTAATTTTTTTTAGTACAACATCTGATCCAGCATGAGTAATAGCAGCCAGTGGCATCCATGAACACTCTGGCAAAAAAAAAAATGTCCTCCTGAAGGCAAACATATACTATAGACCCCCCCCCCCCCACACACACACACACACACACACACACACACACACACACACACACGCACACACACACACACACACACACACATACACAATTATGGGAGCACTACAGAACCCTGAAAGCCCAAAATCTTGAAGACCAAAATCCTGAAAGTTCAAAATCCTGAAAACTCAAAATCCTGAAAATACACGGGATACCCACACTTACTATATTTCAGTACAAGTACATATAGAAACATATTACCCTTCAACTATATGCCCCCTGCATCTCCCAAGTGGGGGGCTGCACCTCCCACACCCCCTGCTACTTATATATATCAACTCTGAGATTGCACTTCACTACACTAAGTGCAATCTTGGAGTTGATATATTTTAGTAGCAGGGGGTGTGGGGGGGTGTAGCCCCCCCTACATGGGGGATTCAGTGGGGTTTTCCCCCCTGCTTATACTTGTAGAGCTGTAATATAGTTTGTGTTTTCTTTCTGTATGTACTTGTGCTGAAATATTGCAAGTGTTGGTGTCCTATGTGTTTTCAGGATTTTGTGTTTTCAGTATTTTGAGTTTTTTGGATTTTGAGCTTTCAGGATTTTGGTCTCAGGATTTTGGTCTTCAGGATTTGGGGCTTTCAGGATTCTGTAGCACTCCCACAATTATACATATGTAAATATTTTGCCAGTGACAAGCATAACTATCAATCTACCACTAGTTAAGTAAATGCAGTTGAGTGCACAATAAGTCACATCAGACATTCACTGAGCAAAAGCCATTGAAATACCACAGATACCTTTGAAATTCAAACAGGATATTATGCACCAGTATAGAACTTAACCCAACACTGCAGCAAATGTACCTTATTTTCCTTTAACCCCAAAATGCAA
Organism: Protopterus annectens; assembly: GCF_019279795.1. Taxonomy (NCBI): domain Eukaryota; kingdom Metazoa; phylum Chordata; order Ceratodontiformes; family Protopteridae; genus Protopterus; species Protopterus annectens. The sequence goes on along the minus strand of NC_056733.1, from coordinate 1,181,781,237 downwards.
TAAATGCACATTGTTTTCCTGCAACTACAAACGTACCACCCTACATGCTAACTGCATTATCATAATCCTTGACATATCTACAAGTATTTTTTTCCATTCGATCTAAATTATTTTAATTATTTACTTTAAAATACAACTATTATTTGTATATTTTATCTCTCATGCTGTTATTTCTGCTGTCAGCTTATTTTATATTGTATCTTTAACAAACATTGTCATTATATTGGGTTTTAATAGGATAACTGTCCCAAGCAGGTATGACCCTAGCCCTAAGCAGCATCCTACCTTCACCAAGAATGATGCCACAATACCAACAAAAAATAATTGACTTCAACAATTCACTTAGCTTCTGGTGTCATTCCAAGGGGATCCAATATCTGTCTGTCTGGGATGACATGGTTAACAAGCCTCTATTCTTTGCCAGAGATGGCCTCCACCTCTCACCCCTGGGATTCCAGATCCTGTCTAAAGCTCTTGCCTCCCCTACTGTGCCTTTTTTAGGCAATGTCTCAAAGACAAACCTTCCAACATAAAAGATCTGTCAAAATGCAAATTGAAGGTCATGCTGCTTAACACTAGGAGGCTTAACCTGAAAATGCACTCACTGGAGACTCTCCATGCACTGGAAAATGCCGATGTCTGTGTAGTCATAGAAACTTGGTTCAGGGCAGCAGAGAGCACAAGACTATACTTCATTCCACACATTCTGACCTCAAATGAAGTTGGGAAGACTAAGGGTGATGGAGTCTCTGTCTTCTTTAAGGATAGGCACGCCTCCAGACTGGTTTGCCAGCATGACACACTGGAATTACTCCAGGTGCAACTGACAGTTGGCAAGACACCCGTCCAAGTTATAGCCAGCTGTAGACTCCCCCACTCTATGACTCAGATCACCCACTCCTCCTACCTGGACCTACTTGACTCCATCAAGATATCCCCTAACACTCTGATCCCTGGTGACTTCAACTACCCCACAATAGACTGGGTGAACTATTCCTGCACTAATGCACTCACCCAACGATTTCTTGATTTCATCAGTTCTAACACACTAGACCAGCTTGTCTCATCCCCCACCATGGGAGAGAACGTTCTGTACTTGGTTTTCACCAACATGGGTGACTGCTGTACCACTCACATAGTATGCTCTTCCCTGGTGAAATCAAATCATCGGTCTGTCTCATTCGAAGTTTCTATCCCACTCGACACCTCCACAGCTGTAACCAGGCTAAAAAACTTCTCAAAAGCTGACTACAATCTCCTAAGGGAAGGTATCACTAGTTTCACACCACTGATCTTCTCAGAGGATGCAGACAATTATGCTGAACAGTATGCCAGTGCAGTATACAAGTGCCTGTACTTCTGCATGGACTCAGCCTTACCCAACAGAGCTAAAACCTGCTCCTGAAGGAAACACAAACCTGCCTGATGGACATTCTCTATCAACAGGCTTTAAATCAAAAGGAAGAAACTGTTGTCCAAGGGTAAAAAGGAACAGATTCCAAATTGGAAATGCTCCCTTCTTAGCCGCAACAAGCAAATTAGATCACTAGTGAAAACCTCCAAAGCCAATTATGAATCAAAACTAGCCTCCAAAACAAGGGGAAACCACAAAGCCTTCTTCAGTTACATCAGAAACCTCCATGGTAAAGCCCAGGTTTGCTCCAAATTAGTACATAATGGTATCACTTACACTGATCCTGCTGAATTGGCAATCTGCTAGCAGATAGATTCAGCACAAACTCACCACTCTGATCCCCCCCAAAGGCCCATTTGACATCCCCGATACTTATCCCACACCTCACATCTCCATAGATCAAATGTTAAAGACCCTATCCAAGGCAAAGAACACAGCTTCCATGGGACCTGATAATATCCCAGGCCGTATTCTACACCATCTCCAGCAAGAACTAGCTTCAGCATTGAGCACCATATTTAACCACAACCTAAGTACAGGCTTCATTCCAGCAGAGTGAAGAACTGCCATTGTCATCCCTCTGCACAAAGGTGGTGCTACTACTGACCCTGGAAACTATCACCCCATTAGCTTGACAAGTCTGATCTGTAAAGCCATGGAGCGTATTATTATGGATCTCATAAACAAGGACATAATGTTACAACTGCCTAATGTACACAGACAACCCTCTCCTCCTCCCAACAAATTCCAACACATGTGAGAGATGCAACCATATAGCCAAACTGGAGGCTAAGCTCTCTCAACTCAGTACTGGCGTAACCAGTCAGGAGGAGAAGAAAACCACACTCACTACAATTCCAGTCTCACATAGACCTACCATGACAGCAAACCAAACACATAAACACACAAAAACATACTTGGAGGCTCTAAATAAAAATCTGCCTAAGCAGCAGAGACCTCCAAAGCAGACACCCAAGCAACCGTTACCCCAAAACAAAACACATGCAACACATAGCTCACAAAGCCAGTGTGCCGAACAGTCACAGCCCTTAAGGCTAAACAACACACCTGATACACTTGTAATAGGTGACTCTATCATCAGGCACACTGACGTCCCGCTCACCAGGCTGAACAAGGAGAAGGTCACGGTGAGCTGCCTATCGGGTGCTAGGATATGCCACATAACACAAGCAATCAGGTCACTCCAAGGCAAGAACAAATATGACTCAGTCATTGTCCATGCTGGTGTGAATGACCTGAGACGTACCTCCCTGGCCTACATGAAAAGAGACATAGAGGAGCTCTCTGGGCATGTAGCCCAGGCCGGTATGACCCTGACCTTGAGTAGCATCTTACCCTCACCAAGAATGATGCCACAGTATGAAGACAAGATTATCAATTTCAACAAGTGGCTTAAGTATTAGTGTCATTCAAAGGGGATCCAATGCCTGTCAGCCTGGGATAACATGCTCGACAAGCCACGATGCTTCGCTAGGGACGGCTTGCACCTGTCACCCCTGGGCTTTTGGATATTGGCAAAGGCTCTTGCTACCCCCATAGTGCCTTTTTTAGGCAAGGCTCAAAAGACAAACCCACCTCCATAGGTATCACAAGGGATAAGAAACTAAGAGTAATGCTACTCAATGCCAGAAGTCTAAACCTCAAGATGCATGCACTCGAAACTCTCCTTAGCATGGAGAACATCGATATCTGTGCAGTAACAGAAACCTGGTTCAAGGCTCTCGAGAGCACCCCAGCACTACCAGGTTATACCTCATACCATGCTTTTCGGCCCCAAAACTTGGACCGAACCACAAAAGGACGGGTGTATTAATATTCGTCAAAGATACCCACACCTCCAGGATGGTGGCACAGCACAAAGCATCAGAGACTATCCATGTGCAACTAACAGTGGGTAAAACTGCCTTCCAGTTTATAGCCTGCTACAGACCACCCTCCCAAACCCAGGAACCCCACTCGGCCTTCCTGAGAACACTGGAAAATATGAAGGTCTCTCCAAACACCATTATATTGGGCAACTTCAACTACCCAACCATAGACTGGGAGCATTACTCTAGCTCCAACACCCTAGCCCAAAGGTTCCTAGAATTTATAAACTCAAATGCTATGGAACAACTTGTTACCACTCCCACAAGAGGGGAAAACATACTGGACCTGATCATCACCAACATGGGGACTCTATGCTCCAGACCAGAAGTGTATCCCTCACTGCTAAGATCAGACCATAAACTAATCTCGCTGGATATTCACATCCCGACCCCACCCCATGCCCAGAAAACCACAGTGAAAAACTTCTCTAAAGCAAATTTCACACTCCTCAAAACCGAGGTGGAATCCTTCAAAGCCCCCGGGCCTCTGGATAATACGGCCCAGACCACAAAATCCTTTATAAACGCATTCTATGAACACCTTCAGGAATGTATGGATCATGCAATCCCAAATAAAACCAAGACCCAATCCTCCAAAGGCAGACGTCCTGTCTGGTGGACCCCAGCCATAAACAAACTATACAATAGAAGGAGGAAGCTACTACATGACAGAGCAAAATCCCAAAAAGGGAAGGCATCTCTGATCAGTATTAGCAAAAAACTACGGGCACTCATAAAATCGTCTAAGGCCAGCTTCGAGAGAAAATTGCACAGGACACTAAGGATAATCACAAGGCTTTCTTTAGTTATGTTAGGAACCTGGGTGGGAATTCCCAGATATCCTCAGAATTAGTCCAAAATGACAAAAATACACCGAACCCACAGACATTGCCAACATCCTAGCTGACAGGTTCAGTGCAAACCCCCCCCCCCACCAAAAGGGCTAATATCTTTCCCAGCCGAGTGCTGCCCCCTGACATCTCAGATGCTCAGGTAAGAGCTGCCCTCTCCAAAGCAAGAAACACAGCATCAATGGGACCAGACGGTGTCCCGGGCTGCGTCCTACATGAACTCCAAGAAGAGCTAAACCCAAACCTAAAACTACTGTTCAATCTCAGCCTTACTACAGGATATGTACCCAAAGAGTGGCGTACAGCAACAGTGGTCCCTCTCCACAAAGGTGGTGCCTCAACGGATCATGGAAACTATCGCCCCATAAGTCTCACTAGCTTGGTCTGCAAAGCTATGGAAAGGATCATCATGGACCTTATAAATAAAGATATTGGGGACCTACAGACACTGGATCCTACCCAGTTCGGCTGCCTCTTAAACCTGGTCAATTTCTTTGAAACAGTCACCAAGGCCATTGACAAGGGGAAGGTGGTCCACACAGCCTACCTGGACCTCGCAAAAGCCTTCGATACAATACCCCACTCGGGCATTACAGATAAGCTCACCAGCTTAAATATAAACCCCTATGTCACTAGATGGGTTGCAAACTGGCTCAAGGACAGAACCCACATGGTTAGAATAGCTGGAGCCATGTCAGACTCCAAACCAGTTACAAGTGGCGTCCCACAAGGCTCAGTCTTGGGACCTCTCTTGTTCGGTATATATTTCTCGGAGGTACAGGCCAACATGGAAGGACTGTGGCTGACCAAGTTCGCAGATGACTGCAAACTGGGCACCATAATAGACTCTCCAGCTGACACAAGCATCCTCCAAAAGGGCCTCATAGAAACAGACAACTGGTGCCAGAGCCATGGCCTCAAGCTAAACGCCAAAAAGTGTATAGTCATCCCCTTTGGCAAAAACAAAGTGCCCACAAATTACCACATAAGTACAGAAGAAGTAATTAGGGACCTGGGGACCCAAGTTGATAGCAATCTCTCATTTGACAACCACGTGGCCAAAGTGGTTAGAAAAACATTTTATATAGCCCACCTAATCATGAAGGGATTCACATCTAGATCAGGGGAGGTCATCGTGCCTCTTTACTCATCCCTCATCAGGCCCATAATTGAGTACAATGCCCCTTTTGGATGTACCTTACCAGACACCTGCAGCAACTGGAAAGACCCCAAAAGTACCTCACCAAGAGGATCAAAGGGCTCAAACAGATGCCGTATGCTGCCCGGTTAAAGAAACTCCAGCTCTACTCAGTGGCATACCGCCTGCTCAGAGGCGATCTGTGCCTGACTTATAAAGCCATGTCCAACCCGGAATTAATGGACATGCTGCACCTCAGAAAATCCAAATCCCATCGAGCTACGTGCTCGAGGGACTTAAACCTCAGCACTGAAATAAATAGGACATGCTGGAGGGACAGATTCATAACCCAGAGGCTCCCTTCACTCTGGAATAAAATCCCAGTCCAGGTTAGGCAGAGTCCCTCATTGACTCTCTTCAAGAGGAATCTTGATGAGTGGATGGGAGATCGTAGGTTTACCCCGGGTATCACTTCTGTGTCACTGTTAGACAGAAGCGCAGTATACTAACCTCGAAAAAGGGCATAGCAAAATTAATTTAAAATGGGTGGCGAAAGCCATACACACTCTGGCTAGGCTTATAAATGCCCTAGGGCAGATAGCCTAGTATGAACCTATGAACCTATGAACCTATAAGCAATCTCCATGCACTTGATCCAACCCAGTTCAGATTCGTCAAAGGCAGATCTTGCCTGTTGAACCTGAATGACTTCTTCAAGACTGTCACCAAAGCCCTGGATAAGGGAAAGTCAGTATATACAGCTTTCCTTGACTTGGCCAAAGCTTTTCATACAATCCCCCACTCAAGCATCATTGAAAAGCTAACACAACTCGGCATAAATCCCTATCACATCAGGTGGGTGGCCAACTGGCTCAACGACAGAACCCACAAGGTCAAAATATGTGCCTCTACCTCTGACAGCAGAGCCGTCACTAGTGGTGTTCCCTAGGGATCTGTCCTGGGTCCTCTATATTTGGCATCTGCATCTCAGAGGTCCAGCAATGGCAAAAGGCCTATGGCTGACCAAGTTTGCAGACAACTGTAAGTTGAGTGCTGTCATTGACTCGGATGATGTTAACATATTGCAAAAGGGTCTCACAGCAAATGTGACTGGTGCCAAAATAATGGCCTTAAGTTAAATGCAAAAAAAGTATTATCGTACCATTTGGCAAGAACATGGCTCCTACTGATTTCCACATCAATGGTAACCCCCTAAACACACAACCCATGGTGAGAGACCTGGGTACTCAGGTTAACAACAGTCTCACATTCGACCATCATGTAATGACAGTGGTCAGAAAAGCCTTTTACTTGGTTCATCTCATAAGTAGAGGGATTGCATAAAGAAAAAAAGGAGGTTATTACCTCTGTTCTCCTCCCCCCTCATTAGGCCAATAATTGAGTTTAACACCCCATTTGGTATGTACCTCTCCAAACAAATGGACCAACTGGAAAGCCCTCAGAAATTCCTCACTAAGAGAAAGCATGACCTCCAGCACCTGTCCTATGTGGACAGGATCAAATCACTATCACTGTACTCAGTATCATACAGATTGCTCAGAGGTGATCTGTGTCTCACCTACAAGGCAATTTCAGACCCTGCCCTATTAGAGATGCTCCATATTTGTAATTCTAACTCCTCACGCTTTACCCACTTGAAAGGCCTAAATCGAATATGCAACATCAAGAAAACCTGCTGGACAGACAGGTTTGTCTCCCAGAGGCTGCCCCAACTCTGGAGTAGATTTCCCATGCATGTCAAACAGAGTACCTCGCTGTTGTCTCCCAGAGGCTGCCCCAACTCTGGAGTAGACTTCCCATGCATGTCAAACAGAGTACCTCGCTGACCCTCTTCAAGCACGACCTTGTTGAGTGAATGGGAAACTATAAATTTGTCCCAGGAGTTCCACCTGTGTCCCTCATTGACTGGAGCGACAGGTGCTGACTGAAATTTCTTTTTTGGGGAATAAACTCTTGGCTAGGTTTGTAAGGGCCTCAGGGCCATTAGCTAGTAACTAAGCGATACTAGTGCACAGTAAATTTCAAATACCTGAAGCATGAATACATAGATTATTTTAAGCTATGGGACATTTAGGTGTGGGAAATATTCTATTTCTTTTCATGTTGTAAAGAATTTCCTATTATTAATTCTGTACATTATTTTCCCAAATGGATATGCTGTTGTTGTTAATTGTTTTACCTTTTGCAGTTTTGCTTTGTCTTTGCCATTGTGGCCTGAAAAGTAAATTAAATGTTTTTAATTTTTGTTTTCTGATAGCTATTTGGTTCATACCATGTCTTTAATCTTCATTTTACCCCAGTAGTTATACCTTTGGGAGTTTTATATATGTCAGCCATGTGTAGTGCATTCTGTTTTTTTTTTTTTTTTTGCTCCTGCTCACTTGGCTCTTTACTGGACTTTGCCTGATGTCTTCTACCAGCATCTGAAGGCAGTTTACAGCTACTATTTTTCATAACTAGGCATATTGGCATTTACTGGATGCTACTTGTCTCGTTTTGACCTTTAACAATTTCTGGGCTTAATTGGATTATTTGACTTTGTTAATTTCCCACATTTTTCTGTAGATGATTTCATCATCTGCTGCTTTGAATTTGACACTGAGCTGATTGTTTTACTGTTAGTAGACTGCAGGAGCTACACTTGATCCTGTTCTGAGTTTTGAATTTTGTGAGCTGCCAGAGCCATTTGTTTGCTGAGTCATTTTCTTCTGAGGGTTTTGTAAATGCAAGACCCATAAGTGTTTATATTTTATGTATTTTAACACTAATCCAGTTCTGGAGTTCTGCATTGACACATATTTAATAAACTGTAACTCCTGATGACCATGCAAGCCAAGTTGTTTAATTCAATTTTGTTGTTGCAGGCTTTTGCAGTAAGTACCACTTCCAGTGACTATCATTGTTGAATAAAGTATCGAGGAGAGAATGTCTTCTTATCCTGGCTCTGTACTGACTAATAGTTATTTATATTGGATTCACTTTGGACATATACTTTCATATTTATTTTCTGTTATTGGACTTTTATTTTACAGCTTTATTTATTTATATTATTTAGCTGGTCTTTATTTGGTCTAGGTGATACTACATAAATGTATTTAATCTGTTTTTTTATTATTTTCTTATTTTATTTGATGGCTTGTAATGTTATTTACTATACCTTGAACCTTATTTTGCTACTTTACAACTTATTTTTTCTCTCCTAGACGACACAGGTGCTGATTGTATAATAGGTTTCACATTTTAAGGAAACTCTGGGTGGAAACTAGACGCATATTGGCATAGAGGTTCAAACTCTTGGGGGTCTGTTGATGAGTAGGATGACTAATCACCACCTGGGGTGAAAAACTGCATTTCTTGTATTTCAGTGCTGTTCAATATACCCAGGGGAGCCAGCTATATTTACCAGCCAGATACTAGGGACAAAGGCACCTCTGCCCCTTTTTTGGTGTTCTACTCAAATGCTAAGTCCACCTGTGACAAACCTGGTATCATTGTAGGCTTGTTGTGAGATTGGAAACCTTTTTATTATAAAGCCATGGACAGATGAGAACTTTGGTCCATTCCTTTTGGCTGCTTTTCCATTGGGTTCTCCACTGCTTAGTGCTTGAGACCTGGCGAGGCTGAGGGTAGGGTTTCAGTTTGTTGTCTCCTGCTCTTGACACTGTTTAGGATTACATTTGTTGCTACGAGAACCTATGACTATATCATGGGTACAGCAGTAGGCTATGGTTCCTTCTTGTATACTGTCTACTCAGTAGTGAGAGTGTTCCTTCAAGTGTTCTTTAGCTTATTTGTCCTTTTCTAGCTGACATCTACCTGGTTTAGTTTGAGTGATTTCTACATCTGATTTCAAGATGAAAGGACTTGGCTTTGCTTAGGTAATTACCGCTGCCACTCATTTTTTTTTTACATATTCTGATTTGGATTTTCCAACTTAAGTGTGCCTTCCTCTGAACTGAGTCAGAGCTAGTGTCTTGATGGCCACCATCTTGTTTGATTTTCATTGTATTTATCCCAGCTGCAGCCTCACAGTCATGAGTTTTTCAAATGCTTGAACCAGTGTGCTTGTAAACAGTGATCAGTTTGCCTTGTCATTAACCAACTACTTATGGTCTCACAGTGCAGAAGGTCTTGAAAAGCTGCTTGTAGCTTTTGCTGTATGTTCCAGAACTTGATTCCACCCGCATGTACACCTGGTTCATCTTAAGCCACATGACCATGATTTGAAATGTATATTGATGTCTTGTGGTCACAGGGGCAAAGCCTGGAGTATAAATGGTGACACACAGGCTGCTTTGACATCAGGTTTAAGATTGATGAACCCTGCAGTTTATCAAGCAGCAATCTCCCAGAAGTTTTTCCAGTTAAGGGAGAACTCTTCTGCTATGACTCAACTAGTCATGCTCTTTCTGATGGTTGAAAGCCTGAGCTATCTGGCCTATCTTTCCACCTTTAGTGCATTTCCCCTGCTATATGTGAAATGTGGTTCCTTGATTCATAGCAGGTAAACTGGACTCAGCTGTCTTAAGCAATAGCCTAAAATGGTAATTGCTACACTCATTTGGAGCCTGTAACATGGATGTATTGAGAGTTTTAACTACCTGGATCTATTTTCCTGATTTCAGGTATGTGGGCTGTTACCTGCAACTTGGATCAATGTCCTTCAGGGATGGTTATGATTTGTTTTGAGGTACTTGGACATGCTATTTACCTGGCTGACACTATAGTTTAACTACTGCTTTTCCATTACTTTAAAGGAGGCATTGTTGCTGCTGCACTGAAGAAAGATGCATTTGACCCTGCTGAGTTGGATAATCACTTCCTCATCTCTAACCTTCAGCTTACTGGTAAGGTTATTGAGAATATTATTTGGCCACAACCTGAGTCAATACTTACAGAATAAAGCATCTATGACCTTTTCTTGTCCAGTTTCTGTGCAAGGTACAGCACTGAGTCATCCTTTACATGGGTTATGAATGACGTCTTAGTCCCGAGGGGTCAATAACATTATTCTCTTCTAGCCCTCCTTGATCTCTGCTCGTTATTTGGTAAATGAAGCCATAATATTCATCATAACTGGCATCAAACCAGCTGTGAAGATAGAAGTACTGCTCTTGAATCATTCTTCTTTCTACCTGACAGTTTGTTTCTAATGGTTTGTGTTGGGGATGAACTCTTTACTTTATCCTGACATATCTGGAGTTCCTTGTTTTCAGTTTTAGACTGTTTTCTGATTCTGTGAACATGGTTCCTCTGGGAGATTTCATGAGAGAAAGGTCTTTGATATTACTGTTATGCTGATGGTACTCAGCTTTTCCTCTCTTTTCCTCATGACATGTCTGCTGCAGATCCACTAGTTTAGGATCTAAAATATTCCACCACTGGGTGACAACTGACCATCTGTGACAGAACACATCTAAGGCTATAGCTTTTTCTATCCATGTCACCCCAATGGAATCTAATTTGCCAAACCCTGACCCCTTTGCAGTTTACAGTGGAGACAGGCTGGCTTTTGCGAGGAAGGTGAGAAATCTCAGTGTGATTTTCAATAAGAGATTGACATTTAAGGATCAGATGTTATCTGTCATAAAGAGTTCTTATCTCCATCTTCAAAGCATCTCTTGCATCAACACCTTTCATTCTGGTGAGATCTTAATGGCGGTACGTTGCCTGGTTTATTCACACCCTGATTAGTGCAGTCCCCTTTACCTGAGGCTACACATTATTGAGCAGTATCACCTGCACCTAGTTCGGCACTCTACACTGCACATACTGGTGCATTCCACTGCCATCATGTAACTCTCATCCTTGTGCTCTCTGCATTCACTGCCTGTATGATTCAAGTCTTACAGTCGCTTTATTTAAATGTCATGATCTGAGTCTCCCATAACATAAGGAACGTTTGGTCCCCTTGGTCCCCTTCTGCCTGGCTAGGTCTTAAAAAGGGCCCCCAAACCCCACTTATTTTATTTAGTGTTTAAGCTTTAATGTTTTTATCTTTATTTTATTTCATTTTACTATATAGTATAGCACAATACCACCTCTCAGCCTTTTATCTGAAATTATCATTTCTGCCATGATACTTCACTTTTTCATTTATTTATTATGATGTTTTCAGTATTACATTAGATACTCTTATTAGCATTATTACCAGCATTTTTCTGTTAATCTTTGCATGACCATTTGTTTTTACTACTATACTGTTTTATTGTTAGGGCATTTTATTGTCTTTCTTATAATTTATACCTGATATCATGAAGTTTTATTGTCTGGTTTTTGTGAAACAATCTAAATAAATTTGAATTTAAGTTTGAATATGAGGTGCCTGTGTTTGAGTAGGAAGAGCTATGGGGGGGCAGCTTCACTCATGGGAGTGGATGACAATCCCTAACACTACCCCACAGCAGATCCACTTGCCCAAATCTTGCATGCATGCATAGGAGAATGGTCTGGCTGAAATGGAAAACTGCTTTGATGGTAATATTGCTGATGGCCTTACCACAGCTATCCTTTTGTCCTATGGGAGGATGGGTTAAATTGGCTGTGATAGTAATGATAGTGATAGTTATTGTGGAGGAGAAAATAATATTTAAAAATTCTATCTTCTTTTTTCTACACATTACCCTATCTAGTATGTACCATCTCTATGAATGCCACCATGAAACAACTTCAGTAGAGGAACCGCCCTTTCCTCTAATACCCACGGATCTGAGAGTTTAATATGCAAGTTAAGGGCTACAGGAGAATGTGTGTGTGTGTGTGTGTGTGTGTGTGTGTGTGTGTGTGTGTGTGTGTGTGTGTGTGTGTGTGTGTGTGTGTATGTGTTTGTGTGTTTGTGTGTTTGTGTATCTGTTTGGGGAGCTCTTTAGGAAAAAAGACTGCAATTAGTAAAATGAGCTTTGCTAAAGCAAAAATGCTTCCATGCAAGTAAATTTTATTAAGGATTTCAATCAAACATGCATGAAACTAGGAGCTATCATCATTAATCATATTTACAATCATAGTGCAACACAACACACTTGCAAACATGACTTCATTTTAAACAGCACAGTTAGCAATAAAATTTCAGGAGTTTTTTTTTTTTTATTTTCACTTCAGATTTTCTCTTTCCCAATGGTGTATTATAGTAGTTGTTCTTCATAGCAATAAATGTTTGCATTCATACTGGAATGGCTGTACATCTACTTTAGTCATCCATCAATCTGCTATGAGTGAGTCTGGTACAAAAGATCAGATTACCTTAATTTTTAATCTGTTTCAACCAGCGCATTCGCAGGCAGACCCTACAATATGGAAAAAATCAGCCCCCACATCATTATACTACCAATATTAATTGTTCCTTCCTACACTGAGAACACAGCTGGCTGGAGTTAAGTACCACCTGTGGATAAGCCTCACTGACTGATACCACATCACTCACCAATAATTACCATTTTATTCAGTTTAAACTTTCATAAACTTCTTTCCATTGTTTCTAACTTTTTGAAATCTTTTATAGTGTTTTGCACATCTCCATATAAAATACCCTGTCTCCCTTTAATCATGTTAGTTCAGCTGTTTTGCTTGATTTCAGGTTTAGATAGTTTCTTCTACTCTAATATTATTTTGTCCTTTCTTAGATTTTTAAGAGGCAGTAGGCATTTTGCCAAACCCAATGATTCACACCAATAAAAGTGCGAGCTGGATGGGTGACTACCTCTAAAGGATCTTTTTTTAAACACCTTTATTGAATTATCACTTGTGACATAGGAACATTTACTTTTATATAAAAGCAATGAAACTGGATTAACAAGTTCACATTTACAAACATTAAACTTCACATATATTGTTATGTATCATGTAACCTAACCAACATTACATAAATTATCCAATGCCTGCTCTTTTTTTTTAAACAAGACACATCTTTATTTAACCATCACTTACTACATAGGCAATCATACATTTATATAAATGAAAACAATCCACACCGACACAATCCTAGTTGCAAGCATTTTACATCACAAACCATACTGACACATTCCCGTTTGGAAACATTATACATTACTTATAATCGACCCAATCATTTTCGGTCAAATGTTACATAACTCATTAAACCAGCCTTCTTTTTAACCTTATTCCTCCCCTGTATGCATTGTTCCCATAATTCCCATGTTTTCCTTTGTAGTTTGCTCTTACCCTTTTCTAAAGATCTCAGTTCCAGTTATTTTATCTCCGTTACTTTATTCACTACTTCTAGTATAGTGGGTTTAGAGATTGATTTCCATTTTCTAGTAATTGTTTTTATGCAAACACCATAATTAGACACAGCAAGGCCTTACCATGTCTAGGCAATTCCAATTCTATATCATAGCTCAGACAAATCATCTCCCTCATCACACCAATCTGCCCACCCAGCATCTCCGACAGTGCATCCTGCAGGGAATCGTTAAAGTACGCCAACTCACTGCACTCCCAGAAAATACCTTTAAAGGATCCTTGATCAAGTCTTTCTGCGATATCATTTTTCATAGCTCTGGATATCTTTACCTTACCTCAAACTCACAATTATAGGTATTTCCAGATGTTCTGATGACCTCATTGTGTGCATTGCAGAACTCCCTTTTAACAGAATTATCTTCCTTACCTCAAACTCACAATTATAGGTATTTCCAGATGTTCTGATGACCTCATTGTGTGCATTGCAGAACTCCCTTTTAACAGAATTATCTTCCTTACCTCAAACTCACAATTATAGGTATTTCCAGATGTTCTGATGACCTCATTGTGTGCATTGCAGAACTCCCTTTTAACAGAATTATCTTTATCTCCCTATCTATTCCTTGCCATGTCTATTACTTTCTTCATTCTAATCCACTTTTGGTTTCAGAGCTTTAACTGTGGAATTTGATGCCTCAGGCAACATATCTATTTGGCAATCCCCACCCCACTGCATATAACAATAACAGCTTGCACAATATCATATATATTTTTAATAGTAGCAATGAACTTTTAGGTAGTAACCTAATAGCTCATTGTTACCATTAAAACAAAAACAGAATTTGACAGTTTACAATCTGCTAACCTGTTTGATTGCCCCATCCAGCTGTTGCCTTGGAGAGCCATCCCTTCCATCTTGGCCTTTCTATGGCTCTGTTGAGTTGTTGCATGTGCCATGTTTTCATTGTCTTGCGTTTGTAAGCATGTAAGCATTGAGCTATACTGAAAGCTATTGGTTGTGGAATATAAACTAGTTTTAGTTATTGTTCTGTGATCCAGTCATACAACCCTCACTTTCCTTTCAATAAGCATCTAATTCCAGTTCATTGGATTCCAGTGGAATATGTCTAACCAAATATATCACTAAGAGAGCTACTATAATTTTGATAATATTTACACAGCTTACCAGTCGGGGAACTTTACTGCCATCCTCATGTTTCATAAATAACTTAATTTAGATTAAAAAATATATTGAGTTCCAAGTAACCATATCCTAAACTATAGACCCACATAATGGGAAGTCAATCTCTTGTATTTCACCACAAGCCATCCTTTCTTGTTTCCAGACCTGGTTTAACAAATGCATCTCCTTGCAATTACATGCAAGAACTGCCACTTTTATTTATTATTTTAAAACAGATAAAATTGTTGAAATTATAACTTCTATGTTTTTAGCCATTAAAATACAATAATCTTCAAAATGTTGAAAAGTGACCTTTCCTTCTCCCCTGCCTTCTTGATCTTTTAGCTGAATTCGAACATTTGTAGCTAATTCTTCAATTACTAAAATGAATAAGCCTAGAGCTAGAGTGCACCCTGTCTGAAGCCCCTGTAAATGGAAGCCTCTCATGAAACTGCAGCATTATTCAGAATATCAAATGAAGAGGAATAATACATGACTTATTAACAGGCCAGTAACTCCTTCCAAGGTAATAATCCTTACTTATGGCTTGCCTTGGTAATGAGTAATTTTGTTATTAGAATTGCAGTTATCACAGAATATTAAGGCTCTGAGCTGATAAAGGGCTGCTGCCTGTTGTCTGGGATACAGACTTTGATTCCTTCTACTTCTATATGCCTACTGTGTGACTCTGAATAAGTTACTTAACCAGACAGTATTCCCATAGTATTCCCAGTCTCCCCTTCAGCTTACCTAGTCAACAAATGGATAAGATAGCATAAAATAAAACAAAACAAAACAAAACAAATGCGTAATTGAACATTGTCCCCTAACAATCCATTTTACCAATTCCTTCTGTTATCGCTGTTTCCCTAACTCTTTCCATTTGCAATGTGAAACCTCCATCCCTTCCTTGATTGTTTGATTCTGTGAAGTTAGTACACATCCCAAGCTATACATAATCCATTATTTAACTATTCTCTTAATTTCAACCACTTGATCTGATCAAAATATTTTCATGTACTTATTAGCCAAATCAAGTTGACTTACCTGTCAGCCTACTGGTCTGTAACAGATTTATTTTTCATGAGAGACACCTTCTCATTGATCTGTTCAGTTATTTTGGTCAGAAGTTCCTTTAAGGTCATTGTCCAAAGCAAAACTTAAAAAATCCTACTCTAGTTGAACAGTGTTCATTCACATGGGACTAGCAGGATTAATTAAACCAGAGCACACCTCTACAGTCCACACTATCTGTGAAAACTTTGTGGATAACTTTGTGTACAGTACTGAGCTGACCAGCATCTTCCTTTTTTCTGGGATTTACCACTGTGACTTAAGTTGCCCTGAAAGTCCAGTTTACACTCAGTAATCAACAGGTGTTATTTTATTTTACCTGTTTTGTGTTTTAGCATTTTAGGACATCAGTGACCCTCATTGTCTTCTCCAGTTAATCCTCACAGAGCCTGTATATTGATTTGCATTTGAGTAGTGATTTGCTATCCCTATGTCTTTTGTTTCTAATGCTCTTATATTAGGTTTCTGATAAGTTTGGCTCTCCAAACACTAAGGCTTCTACCCATGCCAGTTACAGATTCTGGTTGGTGGCACCATCTATGCTCAATTAAGGCTCACAACCCTGTCTTACGACTTAAATCCAAACTGCTAAAGATTTCATAGGACCCAGTTTTAATTTACTTATTTCTGCAAGAATCCCCAGCTTATATTTATTCATTTATTTAAATGAAAGACACTGGGGGAATTCAGAAAGCCTTCTGGTGATGTGAAAGCCTAATGCTGGGACGTTACCACATCAGAGTAAGGCTTTCCAGTTCTTAAACCACTGTCCCACTATGGATTTCCCCTCAAAAAGCCCATGGAAGCCACTTGGTAATATGAAATTCTGTGGGAGTGGCTTATGATAATTAGCCATGTAGTTCCCCCAATAAATGTTTTCAGCTGTTCAGCTGAGCTCTTAGGCCAAACAAAATTTGATTTGACACTAGAAGAAAAAAGTAAACACTATCAAAAGATAGTTTTTACTCATTTACACCTATGAGAGTACTTATGGTTACACCTATGGGAGTAATTATGGTTACACCTATGAGAGTACTTATGGCGAAGTTAAGTGCAATAGACTAATGGGATGGGAGTGTGTCAATGTGTATGTGTGGTGAAATGTTTGGATGTGTATGAGCATGAATGAATGAATGAGTGTGTGTGTGTGTGTGTGTGTGTGTGTGTGTGTGTGTGTGTGTGTGTGTGTGTGTGTGTGTGTGTCTGCCTGGGTGGTAGCACTCCTGGAGAAGGTAAGGGATGCTGTGTGTGTGTGTGTGTGTGTGTGTGTGTGTGTGTGTGTGTGTGTGTGTGTGTGTGTGTGTGTGTGTGTGTGTGTCTGGGTGGTAGCACTACTAGAGAAGATAAGGGATGCTGTGTGTGTGTGTGTGTGTGTGTGTGTGTGTGTGTGTGTGTGTGTGTGTGTGTGTGTGTGTGTGTGTGTGTCTGGGTGGTAGCACTTACTGAAGAAGGTAAGGGATGCTCTGTGTGTGTGTGTGTGTGTGTGTGTGTGTGTGTGTGTGTGTGTGTGTGTGTGTGTGTGTGTGTGTGTGTGTGTGTGTGGGTGTGTGTGTGTGTGGGTGTGTGGGTGTGTGTGGGTGTGTGTGTGTGTGCATGCGAGCGCGCATGTGTGTGAGTGTGTGTGTGCATGTATGCATGTCTGTGCACACATGTGCACATACACACTTGTTTACATGAGTGTGTATTGGTGTGGGAGTGTTTCCATGAATGAGAGAGAGAGAGAGTATATATGTGTGTGTGTGTGTGTGTGTGTGTGTGTGTGTGTGTGTGTGTGTGTGTGTGTGTGTGTGTGTGTGTGTGTGTGTGTGTGTGTGTGTGTGTGTGTGTGTGTTTATATACAAGTATGGGAGTGCCCTTTCTAACTTGATGTATAGGCTTCTAGGAATAACACTAGTGCAGTCAGGTCTGACAGTACAGTACAGAGACACGGTAATGATCTGCTAATGAAGTGTTTAATCAGTGCAGCTTTACCATATATTTGAAACAGAATCTAGCTATGTCATGCCAGTTGACCAACTACTGTAGGGCAATTAGCATGGAAGGAGATAAGTTTTTTTTGAATCCCTGGACAAATGTCTCTTTCCTCCAATGTATATATATAAATTGGAAAGTTTTATGGACAAAGTTACTGTTTGCTGTCTGTATACTGGTTCTGTTTTATAGTTGTGAATAACAGAAATCTGACATCCACTTTAATTCAAAAGTAAATCAGAAGTTGAATTGGAATCCTTACTTCAAAAAAAAAAAAAAAAAAGGCAAATCCTATACTCCCTCATACATGAAAAAATGTGGAGTTCATTTGCAGTAATTACATTCGTAAAGCAGGCTTTATTCAGAGAGGCAGCCATTATTTATGTGTTTCCTGCAAATTTTTGGGCAGCAGTAAATGTTAGGAAAATGTCTAAAAAATAAATATGCATCATTTGCTAAAAGGTAAGATGCTTTATCCTTTCTCTTTTTGACTGGCTGCATATGTAATGCAGCTACTTCATAAAAAACAATGCATTCCATCCAGATTAAAATAATACATTTTAAATATCTGTTTCATATTACTGCAGTGTAACATTTAACATAAATATAGCTTAGATCTCATTTCAGTATTGGATTCCTTCCCCAATATATGCTCAAAAAGTTTTCAGTAATATTCGGTTTAAAATCTGTAAGTGCACACACACACACACACACACACACACACACACACACACACACACACACACACACACACACACAGTAAAGTTCTGTTTAAAATCAGTATGTACACACACACACACACACACACACACACACACACACACACACACACACACACACACACACACACACACACACTAATGTTCTGTTTAAAATAAGTACATACATGCACACACACACACACACACACACACACACACACACACACACACACACACACACAAACACATACTATGTGGCACGCACACACACACACAGTAAAGTTCGGTTTAAAATAAGTATACACACACACACACACACACACACACACACACACACACACACACACACACACACAATAAAGTTATCTTTAAAATCAGTAAGTACACACATACACACACACACACACACACACACACACACACACACACACACACACACACACACACACACACACACACACACACACAGAAAAAGCCAGATGTAAGTACGCTCTAAGAGATTAGGGTAAATGGATGCTTTCTGCAATGTCTCAATTAAAGCAAGACATATTTTTCCAGCTCCTAGATACAGAAATAGAAAGAGAATACTATATAATGTTTTAGAGGTTAATGCAAAACGTTTCAATACGTAGATATGCACTGAAACCTGCTCATAAGTACAATTCAGTAGAAGCTGTTTGTCCTCAATATGCCACTTAGTCGTTGACACATTCTTTGCCAACAGATGTTACGCTTTTGCAATGCAGCATTAATGAAGAATGCAGAGCAAGCTGCTTGGAGAACATCTGTGATTAATACTGACAGGAAAGGCCTGTTGTACATACAATACTGTAATTAGCATTTAAATTTAAAACTGGGAATGTGTAAATTGTGTTCCAAGTGAGCTCTCTTGATAGCAGTTGTATCAGCAGCTGTAAAACTGTTCATGATGCTATTTTAGTGCAATTTGTCAACTGTGTTTTAAAGGAAAAGAGGAACACTATTAAAAGATGGCAGTAATCATAAAGCATGGGTAACAAAGTATGTTATTCTGATAGACAAATATTTTGAACAATATCACTGAGAATGCATTAAAAAAAAACAGAAATGCAGCACTGCATGTTGTGTTTTTGTTCTATCTCCCTTATTTTTTTTATATATATGTACAGTGCAATTGACCATTAATAAGACCCCTCTTCAAATCATAGCTAGCTACAGGCCCCCAAATTTGACTCAAGATGTCCACTCCACCTATCTGGACCTCTTCAAATCTATCAAGATTCAACCCTTTATCGTGATCATGGATGACTTTAACTACCCAAACATAGACTGGAAGAAGTACTCATGCCAGAACACAAATCCCCAAAGATTGCTCAACGTTGTCAGTGCAAATGCCTTGGAACAGCTATTTCATACCCCCACAACAGGTGATAATATCTTGGACTTGGTATTAACCAACATGAGTAACCAGTGCAGCATCCCTATGGTATCATCCTTCCTGGTAAGATTCGACCGCAAATCAGTCACTTTTGAAGTCACCATCTCCCCAATCCCCCTCTAGCTAGGATCAGACATAAAAACTTCTCCAAAGCTAATTACAGCCTCCTGAGGGATGGTATAAACAGCTTCACAGCACCCTCCCCCTCTGTAGGAACTGGCGCCAATGTCCAAATCTACACCAAGTACTATACGAGCATTTATACAGATGCATGGAATCAGGAATACCCGACAGGACAAAATCTTCCTCCTCAAGGAAGAATAAACCTGTCTGGTAGACATCTTCAATAAATAAACTCTGTAACAAAAGGAAAGAATGGCTGTCCAGGACCTAGAAGAAGCAGGTGCCCAACTGGAAGAAATCTCCCCTTAGCCTGAACAAGCAAATAAGAGCACTAGTGAAATCCTGCAAAGCAAACTTCGAGTACAAATTGGCCACATCTACTAGAGACAATCATAAGGCCTTTTTCACATATGTCCACAATCTCAAAAAAAGCATGCAGATCTGCTCAGAACTCACAGTCAAAGACACCACATGCACAAATGCCGTAGCTATAGCCAACCTGCAGGCTGACAGATTTAATGAAAACTTCACCCCTCTGTCCACCCATCAGTAAATCTGGACATCCCCAGTACCTGCCCTCTTCCTCATATATCTAGGGAAGAGGTCATCACTACCCTCTCATAGACAAAAAATACAGCCTCCATGGGACCTGATAACATCCCAGGCTGCATCCTACATGAGCTCAGGCAGGAACTTGCAGCACCATTAGGCAATCTATTCAACCAAATCCTGAGTACTGGCTTCATCCAAGCTGAATGGAGGCCAGCCACTGTCATCTTTTGCAAAAATGTGGAGCGTTCACCGATGTGTTAAATTATAGATCCATCAGCCTAACTAGACAGATCTACAAGACAATGGAATGGATTGTCATGGACCTCATTAACAAGGACATTGAAAACCCCCAAACAGTCAGTCCCACACAGTTTGGCTTCATCAAGGGGAGGTCATATCTGTTAAATTTGATTGATTCTTTGAAACGTCACCAAAGCCATGGATGAGGGGAAGATGGTGCACACCACCTACCTTGACCTAACCAAAGCCTTCGACACTATTCGCCACTCAGTCATAATAGATAAATTCTCTCAACTAGGCATCAATCCTGATGTTACCAGATGGGTAGCAAGCTGGCTCACTGATAGAAACCACCTATTCAAAATAGGGGAAGCCACCTCAAGCAGTAGACCCATAATGAGCGGCATACCCCAGGCCTCTGCTATTTGGGATATACTTTTCTAACTACAAGCCCAAACCAGTGGGCTATGGCTGACTACATTTGCAGATGACTGCAAGCTGGACAGTCATCAATTCCCCTAGTGATGTATGATGTATGTAGACATCCTCCAAGAGGGTCTCACCCAAACAAATGACTGGTGCCAGAAACATGACCTCAAGCTGAATACCAAAAAATGCATCATCATCCCCTTTGGGGAGAGTGACATCCCCAAAAACTGTCACATTAATAACATTCTAAGCACCCAATCAGTCATGAGGGAGTTGTGCACACAGGTTGATAGCAACCTGACTTTTGACCACCATGTTGTTTCTGTTGTACAGAAAGCTTTCTACATGGCCCACCTCATAAGTAAGAGTATCTCATACAGGGAAAAGGAGGTCATAACATCCCTGTATTCTTCCCTTATAAAGCCCATTATTGTTTACAGCACCTCTGTTGGCATGTACCTTGCAAAACTCATGCAGCAGCTGGAGAGACCACAGAGGTTCCTCACCAGGAGAATCCAGGGTTTCAAACATATACCATACACCGACAGGCTAAAAACCATGTCCCTCTATTCAGTTTCATACGGACTCCTCAGAGGTGACCTCTGTCTGGCATACAAAGCAATCTAAAACCCCACCTTGATGGGACTGCTGCATACCCACAAGTCAGGCTCCACTCGAGTAACCCACATGAGAGATTTCAACCTGGTCTGTGACATCAATAGGACTTGTTTGTGGGACAGATTTGTGTCCCAGAGACTCCCCCATTTGTGGAATAATCTGTGGAATAGACTCCCTCTCCATGTCAAGCAGAGTACCTCATTATCCCTTTTTAAGTGCAACCTGGATAACTGGATGGGAAACAGAAAATACACCCCTGGGATTCCACCTCTGTCCCTGCTGGACAGGGGCATCAGGTCCTGATTAGTCTAAACATGGTCTAAATTCTTTGCTAAGCTTATAGGGTCCTCAGGGGCAATAGCCAAGTAACTTCCTATGACCCTATGATATTAACAGCCGAGAATTCTGGCAGTGGTGAAAACAGATCTTAAACATTTTTTAATACTGTTTGTTTAAAGATATTTCCCAGGATTTACAAACATGTTCAGTGTGATCATGGTTAGCCTCCTGCAGGCTCTGATTTGGGTGAAATGTGGCTCAGATCTCATAATAAACAAACAGTATGAAAACAGAGTGCTCAAGCCATAGCTAATTACTAATCCCACTCATGTTCAGAGGATGAACTGCAGTGAGTGAGAGAGAGAGAGGGAGAAAGCTGCAGTAGTGAGCACAGAGTCAAATGCAAAGTGTACTGAGGTTATATGGTATATGCTCCTCAGTGCATGCACATGTGCTAAGAAGCAAGAATACAAGAGAAGCACCTGCTACTTTAAAGAAGCTACTGCCTACTGAAATAATTTTTTTGATCAAATGAAGTGGTGAACTGAGAGTATAGGATAGTAGAAAAAAGAGGGCAGCAAAAAAAAATCACACAAGGAAAACAGGCAAGGTATAAATGGGAGGAGTGGGAGGAAGGTTTATTTTTTATTTTTTTTTTGTGGGACTCTTCTTCTTTTCTTTTTTTCACAAGAGGGCAATCTGGAGAAGGACATAAGTGAAGGGAAGGTCTGGTACAGGCTGAGGATAAGTAGCAGGGGAAAACACACATGCACATAGACAGAAGACTGACGGGGGGTGATGACACATTGAAGGTGGGGTAGGACAGTGGAGTCAGAGACATCACACAAAAAAAGGACACTGGTGATGGGGAAGACTAGACAATGATGACTAATGACAAATAAGGGAGGAGGGCAGATATGGTCTCCTATACTTTTCTGTCCATCTGGTCTGGTGGTGATCACAGAGCACTTGGTGCACCCTCTCCACTGGGTCTTGCCTGATATGTTGCAACTTGAGCCTTTCCAAGTGGTCAATGTGTGTTTCCAGCCACTGGTTTACCAGGTCTGCCCACCACCTCTGCCAGCTCTCTGTAAATCAGGCATGGGAAAGGTTATACCGTCACTGTCTTCCAGTGCAGCCAGTGGGAAGAACAGCCATGGATATTGCCTAGAGACTTACGGGGACTGGCTGCGCTTGCTAGCAGACTATGGAACCAGGCCTAGCCGATGGCATTGTAGCAGCAGCTGCTGTACATAAATGTAATATGAAAGTGGAGAAATACCATAGCAACCATAATAAAACGAGTTAAAAAGAACAGACTGCAACACAGGAATTTGGGGATGGTTATAAAATCAGTGCATGAACTGTAAAAGGCATATTTATGAATAATGACATCATATAAGTTGTAAGCAGAGCTGTGAAACTTAACAAGGTGATAAACAGCACAGCTGTCTGATATGTAAAGGATGGTATATTATTTAAAAAAGGAGGTTACATGTAAATATTCTGATCATGGGATGCCTCTTATACTTGTGTGTAGGACTGCTACCCTACCTACAAAGTGCTGGACATCATTTTGAGTAATTTATCATTTGCCTTTCTTTACCTAGTCCAAGAAACATCTGATTTTTAGCACCTAACTTACAGCTCTGATAGATAACATAGCTTATACAGGTGTTGGCATTTTTTCACAAATCAGGTACAGAAAGGAATGTGAATGTAAGATTTTTAGGTTAAATACCTACATGAAAAAATGGCTCATTTTAAAAAGTGGGAATGTGTAGAAATGGAAGTCTAATTTGGGTCACAAGTGTATTTAGAGAGGATGGAGTCCATTTTCAAGATGGAAAGATAATTGTAGCAGCAAATATATTATAGTATTTGATTAACACAAGATAGAATTTTGTCCATGTCAAAAATGTAACATTTACAGTTAGCAAAATTTGAGTTATATGCACTGATTGTTAATGCTAGAAACAGTAGTAATTATACCTCTCAACTACTATGATTTAGACATACTACTACGATTTTTGGCCATCAGATTTTGCCTTGCTCTTTTTAGAGTTCTGATGTTCTTCATAAAGTCAGACCTGATTATGAGTACATACTGACACCTAGTCAAATATGTGTACTTTTGTCTGCATGTATGATTTGGCAAAATTTTATGCCGGATGCCCTTCCTGATGCAACCCTCCCCATTTATCCGGGCTTGGGACCGACACAAATAAATGCACTGGCCTGTGCATCCTCAGTGGCTGAGTTGGATGTGGTAAGAGAGGACATGTAGGTGGTTGGTGTGACAGAACAAGATGCAGAGGACAGGAAGAAATGGAAACAGTTGATCTGCTGTGGTGACCCCTGACGGGAGAAGCTGAAAGAAGAAGAAGACTGACACCTAGTCAAAAATTGACTGCAGCTAACTATATACAAGCTAGTATAAAAAGATCTTCTCTTGTGGAAAATAAGAAAATACTTCTCTTTCTGACCCTTTCCTTTGATTTTAAAGGCCAGTGCTATGATATTTAATGCTTGATGACTGACGTGTATGGCAATATTTTTTTAATTGTAAAAAGTGCTGTGTTCACATACTATTGATGTTTTTATTGTCTGTAAAACATGGTTAAAAACAATGACTGGAAATCAGTTTTGTATAGATGTTTTATCTGCTACACACATTCTAACAAAATGAGGTGCAGGTGTTATGATAAGGATGAAAGATTGTTATGAGACCTGTGATTATTTCATTTTTGATAAAAACTCAAATACTACAGATTGTGTTACTGTGTTATTAAAGACAAATATGGAAAATATTGCTATTGCTGGAGTATATAGACCACTAAAGTCAAGTGCTGATAACCTAAAGGAATATATATATATATATATATATATATATATATATATATATATATATATATATATATATATATATATTATATTATTTGCATGAAACACAGGAGGTAAAAGTTATAGTAGGTGGAGACATATTTACGAGACTGGAATGATGTAGATTCTACTACCATTACTAAGAAAATTATTTTAAATGTATGCTCAGGAACAACAGTTGTTGAAGATTCTAAACACATCTACCAAGGAGCAAAATTTTGGATATTGTTGGTGTTCCTAATGAGAGAATTGTTACTTGTCAAGTTTTACCACCATTAATATGCAGCGATCATGGAGTTATAAATTTTAAATTACTGCTAGATAATGCAGCCAAAGTGAAATATAAACCTATACACAGAACATTAATAACTGTCAGTATATTAAACTAATTGTTATGTTACATTCAATAGAAAGATGGCAAATGGAATGGGATAAGATTTGAAAGCAAATTTGTTAGAATTCACAAAATGAAACAAAATGTTTCATGTTAGTATCTTAACACATTGAGTCAGGATGATTCATTTCCATAAGAACAAGATAATTAATATGAGAAAAAAATATAAATAATGGAAATGAGGTAGAACGATAACCCTGAAAGCTGAAATAAATAAATAGACAGAGAAATTAAACATAATGTGAGACGTGATCTGGAAAAATTTGAAAAGTTTTTTACTGAGACATTGAGCATTATACAAATATCTTCATATTTTTGCATTGGCCTCTAAAATGTTCTATGGTATTTTCCCGATTTTATCACAGATCTTATATATCTATTTTATAGATATACAAAATGTGGTAGGAGTAAAGACATAAACATTGATAAACTATCTGTAGATACTAAAATGTATTCTCATATACAACAAACTGTAGATATAGTTTTAAAATCTTAGGCAAAACAGTATGACTCCACAAAGATGAAGATAATTTGCACTAGTAACATCCAGGTAACTTCAGATGCTAAACTTAAATTAGATTATGTTGCAAAAAGTACTATGTAAAAGTTATTAATAATGACATGTGATTACTTTAGTATGAACCTACAGTACCATTATATCTGTTATTGACTAGTTCATTTAAATATGGGGAGAGTCCTCAAGACTGTAGACATGCAACTGTTAAACTCACCTTTAAGGGAAAGGGGAGTAGGACAAACCCAGCGGCATACACATATATCCATGAGTTTACTTTGTTTTATGGAGGTTATTCCATATAAATTATTGTCAGGAATTGAAATGTTTCCATTTAAAACCATATACCAGCATGATATCTTGAAAATAGATCTATAACTAAGAGTAACATGGTGTCCTATAATAATAGCTATAAATGAAAAATTGTGCTGTGATGCAATTTATTTAAACTTATCTTCTGCCTTTAACACATTTATACATAAAACATCGATCAACAAATTAAACTAATGAAGCAAATTAGAACAAGTAAGTGTAAATATAATCTTAATAAAATTGATAGAGGTATGACTTATAAATAGGATATGGCGAGGATCATACAGCAATTGAACAGATGAAATTCTAGGTTGTAGTCAAGGTGTCCAACAGGGGTCTGTCCTAGGCCCATCCTTGTTTAGGTTGTATCTTTCAGATCAATAATTTTCATTTGAAGTGCTATATAGTTTGTATGCAGGTTACTTGAAATTGTGATAACCGATTATATCTGTTACAGACAGGGCATGTGCACAAAATAACTTGACTAAATAGACCATTTGGGCACCGGACAATGATATGTTGATACATATGCCCAAAACTAGGCATATGAGATTTGGGAGACATAGACTGAATGGTGAGCAACTAATAAAGCTCTCAGTGATTGAAACTCTGGATTCATTGAAGGACCTGGACTAGTTTTTAATTTTTATTATTCTATCAACCAACTGGTTATTTTTAAACTATAGGATTTATAAAAGATTTGTAAAGTCTAGGATATCAGGAATAATAAAAACATTGTTTTAAAATTACATTAGATCCAAACTACAGTATGAGATAATAGTATGGAAACCTGATAAGAAAATTATCATGAGTACAGTGAAAATATCTGATGGCCATCCATGGATGTGAAAGTTATTGTAAAGGATTAAAATGTATGACATTGTGTAGTTTCCCATACAGATATTTAAGAAAAGATATTATTGTGATATATAGGATATTTTGAGGCAAATACCTCTGTGAATGGCTGGATTTATCAAAGAGTAGTAAAAAATTATCAGACAACCTGTGTAGGAGATTATATAGAAATGAGAGATGTACTAATTGGTTGCCTCAGACAGTGACCAATGCCTGGAATAGTTATATTAAAGCAAGCCCTAGCTTAAATATTTCTAAAAACATCTTGGAAACATTATGGGGTAAGTAGTTTGGTATACTGAGCAGCAACAAGGGGATTATTGCATATGCCTGAAATATTTCTATGCATGTATTTGTATGTAGTCTGCACCAATAGAGAGGTGCATAATGGTTATGGTCTTCACCTCTTAGACACAGTGTGCAGGATTTGATTCTAACCCCAGTTTATTGGCTAGAATTAAAATGGCCCTTTAGTGTAGTTAGCCTACTCTTCACCTATGAACCTGTGTATGTATGTATGTATGCATGTATGTAGTGCATCACTTCCATCTGTTTAGGCCTACAACAGTAATGGTCACAAACTGCCTGAACAACTGTTCATTCTTGCTCAGGATGGCACATAAACTTCATTACCAATACCTATGCATGTATATATACCCACATGTATCACACAGGAGGTGACTGATATGCATGCTCCTGCAGTAGAACTAATGCAATAATAAAAACATTTCTATAGCATGTGTATTTTAAATGGAAAAAAGTCAAAATATATGCACCATTGGAGAGCTTGTCCTCTTCCTCTAGTATAGGTGACTGCTCTCCTCAATGGCCTCCTGAGCTGTAGAGTAAAATATAACCACTTAGTAATATGACTACAATGCACTAAATATTAAGCAGGAACCCAATTATCTCTACAGTCTGGGCAGATACTTATAATGCATCCCATGTGACCTCATGAGGTGATGGCCCTCATCAGTTCAGAAGGTATGGATAGTGCCTTTACAAGCCACTGTAGTTGTGCATACATTACCTACCAGAGTAAACTATGGCAGTGGCATTGGTGACAGCCTCAGCAAGGCAGTGCTAGACATCTACCTTATACTGCCAACCCTCATAGGTATCCCCAAGTAGGTGCTCTCATTGGTCTCTGTGCAGTAAAGGAAAGGAATGTTTTGACTCCTTACCACACTCCTGGGGTGCCCTGGCATATACTATGCTATTAGACTCTATGGCTGTATTATTAGTCTTATTCAAGGAAATAATGCCTGACATCTCATGGTCATGACCTTTTTGTGTTTTGGCAATTGCTGCTTAATACAGAGGATCTCGGTAGCATGAGTTCTGGCAGGATGTGTAAAAACACTGACAATTTTGGTGTGTCAGTGTGGCTTAACGATGTGAAAAATGGCACTACATCTATATACTACCTACATGATGTTTAGCTTTGATAGCAGATTTGATCCTTAGCATCTCCATTAGCTACAAATGTAGACTATATGGTGTGACATCCCTGTCGACCAGCACGCATATGATCTGCATGTTCCACTGGTGGTCATGCAGTTTCACAAGAATGTCAGAGGCTCTTATTGTAACAATGGTCACAGCTGCAATGAATAGAAAGAATGATTCAGAAACATTCATGTGCATAATCACCATGCTCAGAGGCTGAGACTAAAATTCCAGGCCTAAGACTGAAATTCTCCTAGCTGAAACTGATATTCCCTGGGCTGAGACTGAGATTCCATGAGCTGAGATTGAGATTCCATGGGCTGAGACTGAGATTCCATAGGCTGAGACTGAGATTCCATGGGCAGAGATGGAAATTCCCTGGGATGAGACTGAAACTGATCAGAACTGATCAGTGCTCTACCTCAATGCACAAATTCAAATAAATAATATAAACTCTGCTAGCTGCCAAGTGACCCCTAGTACTGTTGAAGAGTAGAGATAGCAAATCTGCACAAAATTGTTGTAAAGGAAGCAGCATATTTTGCTTTGTGAGACATGTTTTACGTTTTTATGACATTTAGTCAAGTAAAACTTTATTGTCATTCAGACCATACAAAAAGTGAACAGCGGAATGAAATTACATTTCTCCACGCTCTTGTATGAACATAAACAACAAAATAAACATAAACATAAGCACAGAAACAATAAATGCATAAACAATAACAGAGTCCAAAGGCACTCAGAAGCTTCAGCACCAGCACCATGCTCTGTTCATTTACGGTGTTGATAACATTGACTACTGCAATCCACACCCACCTGACTTCACCTATCTCACATCCCAGTGAAACCAACAGAGCTCAAAATTCAGATTTAGCAATTCAGATCCAGAAACCATTCCAAAACAACTGGAAGACAAAAATCAAGTTTATGCCACCTGAAAGCCCGAACAGCCATGAACAGATCATGATCAACGATTACAATCTTCACCATCCACAACCATCACCAACCTCATTTACCTTAGCTAGTGTGCCTTTAGCAGGCTCTTTGTAGAACTGTGCATGCACTGTGTAAGGTTTTGATGTAGTGGGATCATTTGTAAGCTACTGCTGCAATAAGAAATGGAATCAAAGCAGGAATACTAATCAAAAGGGAGAGTACCTCAGCTGAAGCTGCTTGAAGTGAAGGAGTAATCCAGTATTAAATGTGGAAAGTAATAGTTTTTTGAATTGTTGTGTACTGCCATTGTGAAATTTAGTATAATATTATCAGATCAGGAGTGTTGTCTGCTGCTGCTGTTGTGTGAGGGTGTGTTGAGGTTTGAGATTAAGGTCACATTAGAAGTAGTGCACACTTGTTGTACATGTTACCACACAGTCATTGCCATGTGTATGCTGTACTGGCATTGTGAGATGATACAATGGAAGTGTCAGAACTATAAGCCTAGCCGTGTAAAAGCCCAGTACCCTTACTGACCATAGTTAAATGGTCATTGTTAGCAGAGTGATTCTATGATCAGTGCCAACTGCCCCTGTCCATGAGGGACATAGGTGCCATCCTTGGGGTGAATTCACGGTCTCCCATCCAGTTGTCAAGTTTGCACTTAAATAGGGTAATTGAAGAGCTCTGCCTCACATGGAGTGTGAGCTTATTCCAGAGGAGGTGTAATCTCTGGAAGATATAGCCATTTCTAATCTATGGGAGATATAGCCGTCTCTAATCTATGGGCGATATATCTGTCTCTACAGCATGTTCTATTAATGTCATAGGCTAGGTTGAGATCCCTGGTGTGAGTTACTCTTGTTCAATGTGATTTGTGGATGTACAGCATTTTTATTATGGCAGGGTCAGAGACTGCTCTGTAGGCCAGGCACAGATCACCTCTCAGCAGCCCGTATGATACAGAGTGCAGTAACAGGACTTTCAGTCTTTTCATGTAGGTTATGTTTTGGAGGCCCTGGATTCTCTTGGTTAGAAACCTCTGTAGTCTTTCCAGTTGCTGCAGGTGTCTGGTGAGGTACATACAGAACGGAGCACTGTACTCAATTAGTGGTCTGATAAGGGTCATGTATAGTGGAGTGATGACCTCCTTGGTCTTGGATGTGATGCCCTTATTTAAGAGATGTGCAGTGTAGAAGGCTTTTCTTACCACTATGGCACATGGTGATCAAAGTTTAGATTGCTATCAACCTGTATTCCCAAGTCTTGTACCACTGAGTTAGAGCTTAGAGGGGTGCTATCTATATCATACTTAGCATGGGGCTACTTTCTTGCCAAAGTGAATAATGAAGCATTTTTTGCATTATATTTTAGTCTGTGACTTTGACAACAATCATTTGTTTGCATCAGCCCCTTCTGTAATATGTTAACATCATGGGAGACTCTATGATTGTGCCCAGTTTACAGTCATCTGCAAACTCTGTAGGCCACAGGCCATCAATATAGCATCATAGGTTCATAGGTGTGTACTAGGCTAATGGTCCTGGAGCCTTTAGAAGCCAAGCCCATAGAAGTGCCCTGGCATTGTGCCACCCAATGAACGTCCCCAGTGCGTCTATCAAGTAGAGCCACTAGAGTGATCCCCGGGGTGAACATTCTATTTCCCATCCACTCATCAAGATTTCTCTTGAAGAGGGCCAGTGAGGTGCTCTGCTTGACATGTATGGGAAGACTATTCCAGAGCATGGGCAGTCTCTGGATTATGAACCTGTCCCTCTAACATGTTCTGTTGATTGTGGTAATGAGGTTGATGTCTCTGGAGTGTGTGGTGCGGATGGATTGGGATTTCTTTAGATGTAGCATTTCTAATAGAGCTTGGTTAGACATGGCTTTGTAAGTCAAGCAGAGATCGCCTCTTAGTAGACAATATGAGACAGAGAATAGCTGGAGTTTTTTGAGTCTGTACATGTAGGACATGTGTTTAAGGCCTAGGATCCTCTTCTTGAGGTACTTTTGTGGCCTTTCCAGCTGTTGCATGTGTCTAGTGAGGTACATCCCAAATGGGGCATTATACTCGATGACTGGCCTAATGAGGGAAGAGTAGAGACAGATGATGACCTCTTTCTTCCTGGATGCAATACCCATGATAATGAGATATGCCACATTGAAGGACTTTTTGACCACAGTGGCAATGTGGTGGTTGGAGGAGAGGTTGCTGTCAACCTGTTTCCCCAGATGTCTTATAACACCTTCAGTATTCAGTGAACTCCCATCAATGTGGTAATTAGTGGAAACTGAGTTTTTCCCAAAGGGGATGACAATGCATTTTTTGGCATTAAGCTTAAGGCCATGGTTTCGACACCAGTCATTAGTCTCAGTAAGGCCTTTCTGTTGGATGTCTACTACATCACTTGGGGAATTAATAATGGCTCCCAGCTTGCAGTAGTCAGATTAATAGATTCCAAATAATAGAGGGACCAGCATGGGTCCTTGTGATACCGCACTGGTAATTGGACTACTAGTGGAGATGGACTCCCCAACTTTGACAGTGTGCATTCTGTCAGTGAGCCAGTTGACTATCCATCTAATGATGGATGGGTTATTCACCAGCTGGGAGAAATTCTCAATGGTACTTGAGTGGGGGGTTGTTTCAATGGCCTTTGCTAAATTGAGCTAGGTGGTATGTACTGCTTTTCCCTCATCCATGGCTTTGGTGACATTCTCAAAGATATCCACTAGGTTCAGTAAGCAAGCTCTACCCTTGATGAAACCAAACTAGTTTGGGTCAAGAATTTGAAGGTTGCCTATGTCCTTGTGGATAAGGTTCATGATGATCCTTTCCATGACCTTGAAGATAATGCTGGTTAGGCTTATGAATCAATAGTTCCCAGGGTAGCTGATGGATCTCCTTTGTGCAAGGGGATTACTGTTGCTGTTCTCCAGTCTACCAGAACAAAGCCAGTGCTCAGGCTATGGGTAAGAGAGTGCCAAGTAGTTCTGCTAGGTCTTGTTTAGATTGTTTAGTAAGCAGTCTGGAATATTATTTGGTCCCACAGAGGCCATGTTTTTGGCACTGGAGAGTGCTTGTATAACCTGTTCTTTGGAGACATTCTGTAGAGGACTGGTATTAGAATGCTTTGGGGTATGTCTAGTGGGACAGAGGGGTAAAGTTATCACCAAATCTGTCAGCTAGCAGGTTGGCAATTTCCATAGGTTCAGTGTGAGTGGTACCTTTCTGCACACATCTGTGCATTCCCTTTTAGGTTTTGGATGTAGCTAAAGAATGCTTTATAATTGTCTTTAGCTAGGGATGCTAATTTAGTCTTGTAACTTGCTTTAGAGGACTTTACATAATATCTGATTTACTTATTCAACCTGTGGAGGGTATTCTTCCTATGTTGAGCAATTTCCCTCCTGTTCTTAGATATCAGTTTCTTTCCTTTGTTATGTAACTTATTTATACTTACAGGTGGATTGTTTTTTTTTTTTTTTGTGATGACCTGGGTTTGTTCCTATTTGGTACAGTAAAGCCAATGCAGTTGTTTAAGTGACTATATAGGCGATCTATGTACTTCTCTATATAGGAATCATTGTTGGTTATGTTGGCAGGGCTTTAAAACTTTTTATGCATTGCTTAGTAGGCAATAGTTTGATTTGGAGAAATTGTTCAGTTTTTTTTTTAATCCTGAGGGGGTGTCAGGTTTGATCTTTACTTCAAATGAAACAGATTTATTATCTGACTTTA
The DNA here is from genome assembly GCF_019279795.1 of Protopterus annectens. Taxonomy (NCBI): domain Eukaryota; kingdom Metazoa; phylum Chordata; order Ceratodontiformes; family Protopteridae; genus Protopterus; species Protopterus annectens. Next base: position 1,181,748,053 of record NC_056733.1, on the reverse strand, counting down.
CCAGGGTGGGCAACACACAGGGGGTAGTGCAGTCCAGGACATTTGATCCCCTTGTGGGAGTGCAGACCAACTGCTCCAGGGTGTTTGAATTAATAAAGTCCAGGAAGCTCATAGTGATCATGTTTGTGCTCATGGTAGTCACCCAGTCGATGGAAGGATAATTGAAATCTCCCATGACCAAGGTGGTTGGCTGTATACTGAGTGACCCTAGCCAGTCCAGATAGGAGGTGTGCTTCTCCTGGTTCATGGTGTGGGACCTGTAGCTAGCGATGATGTGAAAGTGCATTTTTCCTATAGTTATTAGGACCTGGAATAGTTCAAGAGAGTCATACTGTTTCACCAGTTTTAAGGTGTATTTAGTTTTAATGAAGATAGATACACCTCCAACTTTGTTTCTTTCACACTTGTTTTGGGTCTGAATGCGTGAAAGGTGTGTAGCCTCGTATGGCTGGGTGGCGCCAAGTTTCAGTGACTGCACAGATGTCATAATCTTCCAAGGTAACAAAGTGCTTCCGTGGAATGCAGTTTTGTTGACCATGTCTTCCCAGGCTGACAGATACTGGATCTCCCTGGAGTGACACTAGAAGGTAAGCCAATTATTGAATTCAATCATTTTTGTCTGAATGGTAGCATCATCCTAGGTGAAGATAAAATGCTGCTTAGGGCTAGGGACACACCTGCCTGGGACACATAGTCTGAAAGTTCAGTCATGTCTCTCATCCATGTAGTCCAGAGAGGTATGTCTCAAGTCATTCACTCCAACATGTACTATGAGAGAGTCATAGTAGTAATTGCTGGTGAGTGACTTGAATGCACGTGTAATTTGATGTATCCTGGCACCTGACAGGCAGCTGACTGTGACCTTCTCCTTGTTCAGGGGGACATATGTGTGCCTTACTCTTGAGTCATCTATGACACAAAACTAGGTTTTGATGTGTTTTACCTTAGGGGTTATTTTTTTGAGACACTGATGTATGTGTTGTTATGTGTAGTGTTGGATTCTGTTTGTGTGAGAGGAGAGGTGTGTGTGTGCTGACCACCTGTTGGATGTCTTATTTATTGTTGTGTGAGAGGACTGATTCTAATTTCATGGTAGAGTTACATCTCTCACATACTGTATTTGATTGTTTTAGGAGCAAGTGGCTGTCAGTATACACGAGGCAATTGCTACATGCCTCAGGATGCCCATGTCAAATCAGGCTGGCTGGAACAATGGTGGGAAACTGCCAATCCAGTATGGCAGGTATATAATATAGTAACTAGTGGGGATGGGCAAGATGGACCAGGGTTTGCTATAAGACTAACTGAAGAGGCTATTCTGTGGAGGGCTAGTGGTGGAAGACTGTGTCAAAACCTCAGGAAGTGCAACTGAGCAGCTTGCAAAGCAGCAATGCGCAACTGCATTGTGCACAGAGATAGTGGAGCTAAGGAGGTCTCTTTAGCAAATATTGAGGGAAAATTGTGTTTCTAAGTGTTTGTATCTATGCATGGCAGTGCTAAACAGTAGTGCAAGATGTGCAAACCCAAATCCGTGCAAATGCTCGGCTTAAATACAAGTAAAGTTAAATGATTTTTAAAGCAAGCTAATCAATGGGAAAGCCCAAGATTAAGCCTTTTTCCAGCAATCCCAAGTCAGATGGGTCATTTGCCATTTACTTCTGCCACATGGGTGCAAGGAGGCACTCTTAATGTAAGATGGCTGGTTTTAGTGCTTCAGTCAAACCAAACAGTCAAGATTCAGCAAGACTGAATGTAGCCTATGCTACGAAATGCAGAACTATTAGAAATTTGAAGTGCACAATAAAACAGCAGTGAAAACAGCAAAAAATGAAGCAGAAATTAAGAAAAATACAGTTCAAAAAGTGCAATGCAACCTTAAAATGTACTTATTTGTTATTGCAGTAGTGGATGCCTTGGGTGTAGTTCAGATTCACTCCAGATCTGTGGCTAAGGTTGCCAAACTCTGAGCCACTCGCACAAATTGAGCACGAACCCATGAAAACACAGGGCTTAAATACAAGCAAAGTTAAACATTTTTTAAGCAACGAAACAGGTAAACAACCAGCTGGTAAATGTAAGCTGTTCCACCGAACAAGTAAAGGTAGCAGCAAAGAAAAATATGGTAGCAGTTGTACGAAGTATAGCTCTAGACCACATAAAATAAATCAAGAACTTTAATATTCGGTAAGCTCTTTCACCACTGTCCGTGGCTTCTTCAGACCATAAACAAATATAGAAACATACACAAAAAGGTTTATAAAGCTGTTCCTGTACACCTCATTAACCTGAAAGACCACTCCCAGTCAGTCAAGCTACTATAGACACACCCTATTTTAAAAGCATCAGTACATTCATCTACATTGCATAGTATTACTTTTAAAATACAGTTCTTATAGCACATTAAAAGTCTATTTCAACAGTCAAAGCATTCATAGGCATCTATAAGCATTTAATATTTGGAAACATTTCAAAACATTGCTTCTATCAGCAGCATGTCAGATGCAATATATTATGCTAAGCATCATTATTTAAACAACAATGATACTGAAAGTCTCTGTTCATTATATATTCTTTACTAGAATTATATTGCTCTATGTGATCTGCTTTGCTTCAGATATATGCTGTTACTTAAAAATTATTACAATAACAAATCTAGGTCGAGCCTTCTATACATTCCTGCTACTTCTAATAGTGTAAATAAATCTGCAGTTTAAAATGCAAGCAAGTTACCTATGCCATGTATTCAAACTCCATTTTAAAACTCAAATTCTTCCCATCACATTGACAACTGTTAAACTTGTTCAGTGAGTGTGTTCCACTTCAGATATACTTATATTACACCCTTGTTGTGTTATATTCCATTTCCAAAAGTTAGAAATGTTAGAAATGAAAAAGTGTGTTCATCATCATTGCAGTGCCTCTGTGCATGCGCAATGACATCATCACACTCGACAGATGCTCCGTTTACTTCTTCCCACTTTCTTCATTTAATTACAATAGACAACCAAGTATTATAAAATATATATCATTACTAAATGATTTAAAATACACCAAATCACAAATTCATATATATAAGCAGTTTTAAACAAGGAAGGTTTATACTTTTCCCCATAGAAACAAATCATACTGTTGCATTTCTATCTTTCATATGTCAGTCAAGTATATATAATATAAACACTTGACACATTATATGGATACATCAAGGCTCAACTCTAAACAAATATAATAGACATAGGGCAGGATTCACGAAGGCTTGCACGGAGTGTAAGAGATGTGTAAGACTCTATGCAAGCCTTGCGATCCAGGAACAGCCCGAAACTCCGTGTAAGAGACCAGCTAAAACGTCTCTTACACGGACTGGGCGGATATAAATACCTCACTTGCAGCCGAAAGGCATGCAAATGAGGTAGAGTAGCGATCCACGAAGCAGAAAGCAGCCCATGTAAGAGACGTGTTAGCTGCAGAAATGTACTCAGTTGACAACTGAGTACGTTTCTGCAAATAACACAATGGAGCCATGTCAGCTCCAAATAAAGGGTGCATATGAGACAGGCAGCATGCCAATGGCCAAATATGTGGCCATTGGCAAGGTACCCTGATGCAAATATAAGAAAATATTAATTTTTTTTTCAGCGATCGCCAATGTGTAAACCCAGCGCAATCCCGCGCAAACGGGGTGCGCTATACAAAACATAAAAATGAAGGTTATAAACCCACAAATGTGGGTTTTATGCAATACATGGATTTACAATGCAGGGACCAGGAGACCTAAAACAAGATGGCCACCGTGTAGTGGTTGCTAAGGGGGGAAGCCAAGTGAAAGACATGTAACTAAGCATTAGTAGGCAATCCTTGTAAATGAGTGTTAGGATACTGAATCCGTCTCACATAGCAAATGATCACATTCCGAGTAGTGTAAGAGTTACATAAGGGGGAGGAACAGAGTAAGACATAGGTGACATCACAGGGGGGAATGTCAGAAAGAAATGCAGTGTATTGGAGGACAGTGTAATGTGATAGATGTCAGACACACATCATGGAAAGAGGCGTGCCACAAGATAAGCATGGGAAAGTCAAGAAATGGAAGGTGTACACTGTTGCCTACACCAAAGTTTCTTGCTGGGCGTGCATGCCCACGTGTGCACGCCATGAAGCGCAAGTAAGGCGGTGTGTGTGCGTGTAAGGTAGACTGAGCATGTGGGAGCCTGTAGGCAGACTTGTAAGACTGTTTGCGCTGGTGTGCATGCATTTTAACCCGAATAAGCAGATTCTGAACGGTGTAAGCATGTGTGCACGCGTGTAAGCCACTGTGATTGTGTTTCTGCTGGTATGCACGTTGCTCCCCCCTGAGGAAACAGAGAGGAAAAAGGAAGCAACAGACTTAGTAGGAAGCTAGCAGGGAATACTGCTGGAGCTAGCAGGTGAAAACAATTAGAAGCAGGCAATTACACAGGCAGAATAGTAGCTCAGCCAAGCACTTAAATCTCTGCAAACAGCAGTGCAGGATGTTTCTCTCAAGAGACACTGCAAGACAGGAGTAAGCTATTAGAAGTGAAAACTGAAAAAGCTGAACTCAGAGAAGAAATGCTAGGGGCTGCCA